>NC_092086.1:55107236-55407236 GCF_045679555.1 Salvelinus alpinus | reverse complement strand
GTGCATGTTCATTAATTATGTATGGTTCATTGATCAAGCATGGGAAACAGTGTTTAAAGCTTTTACAATGAAGATCTGTGAAGTTATTTGGATTTTTACGAATTATCTTTGAAAGACAGGGTCCTGAAAACGGGACGTTTATTTTTTTGCTGAGTTTAGATAATTAAGATGACTTATCTGCATAATATGCTTATATGACATGCTTTTGGTGTCAGACTCTGGTGTTGGCAGTGGCACTTCTTCCCTCAGCCTGGGGCTCAGTCACCTGGGGCCCAGAGAGGGGAGAAGACAGGCTTGTTTTCACATGTATCTGGTGCTATGCAGAATATCAGAAAGAGAAGAGGACAGGAGGATACATTGTCTTCATATGTGAATGTGTCTTCACCTATTCTAACCCGTGTGAAGGGATGGTGTGATTCATGGGGAACCAATTACTTGTCTCCACAATGTCTGTGTGCCAGTCACTCCCTCCTTTGGCCTTGGGGGAGATAAGGTCTGAGAAAAGATGTGTGGGGTAGTGTCTACAGTAGAGCCATTGTATGTAATCTCTGATGTTGCACCTATCCTGGGGTAGTGTATGACCTAGAGGCTCACTCCCCCCAGTGAACTTGTCCAGGCGTGTGGTCAAGAAGGGGTTTTACTTGAGATGGGAGTATCTGGAGTTGACAATTGATTTATGCCATAGAATGAATTGGTGTTTCTGTGCTATGAAGTACCAGGAACGAGATCGGAGCCTCGTCTTAGCGGCCAGACTAAACAACAAGAACAGTCTTCATAGCAAATGCTATCTGGCTGCGGGATACTCCTTTCTCATATATCAAGTTTCACCTTGTGACCCATTCCATAAATCTGTTGTTTGTCATGAAGACTAAAAGGGCGTATCTTTTCTATAAAACATATTTGTATTCTTCGTATGTCAGATCTACTCGTCACAACACTTGGAAGTGTTGAGCCGACCAGCCTCATCATTATAGAAGCAATTGCTCTATGCTTTCCTTATAAGTTTTGAATAAAGTAATATCCTGATTGGTGATTGACCTTGTCTCGTCTCATTATTGATTAGTATTTAGAGGTCCTTAGATCAATTATCAGTGAATATATTCAAGACAGCATAGTACTGGGTTCTTAAATGTTCACTCACTTACTGGATCTACTCCTTCCTCATTAGCGCTGACCCTCTCAAGCCACCCTAGGTCTTGGCTGAGGGAGCAACTGTCATGACGTGTGTGTGTGTGTGTGTAGGTGGCAGGGAAGTCAGGCGCAGGAGAATCAAACTTGGTATAATGGAGTGGTTTAATAACTTAAAACAAAAACTCCAAAACCAAAGTCCATAATAAAAATAAACGTGGGTAGAAGAACTCGTCACACACCAATCCATAAAACACGAGCATAACAATAAACAATCTCTGACAAGGACATGAGGGGAAACAGAGGTTTAAATACACAACAGATAATGAATGGGATTGGAACCAGGTGTGTAGGAAGACAAGACAAAACCAATTGAAAATGAAACATAGATCAATGATGGCTAGAAGACCGGTGACGTCGACCGCCGAGCACCGCCCGAACAAGGAGAGGCATCAACTTTGGCAGAAGTCGTGACAGCAACCAAGGTGTGATAATAGAAAGAACCACAGAGGGGCTGAACTCTTTCCAATCAGTCCTATCTCTCTCTCCATGCAATTACCCATCCACCCAAAACTTCTCGTTCATGCTCCCAGCACTCTACGATCACCTTTTCTGTAGGATATGTAACTTTATGTCCTTGAAGATTTACAAAATATGTCATGGTGCAGCTGCTGTCCAAAAATGTCACATGGAGAACAACTGTTTTTTTGCGACACTTCAGAGCGATGTATGGTAGAAGATGAGACTCACCAGAGATACCTCAGTGGACTCACGCATAAAGAATGATAAAGGCCTCTAGTGGCCAAAGGCCTGTTTTAGCATGGGCAGCACATAGACAATGATAAAGAAAGCCTCCCTATATCATTCCAATTATGGTATCTGTGAGCGCATTGGCAACGCCATTGAGGCAATCTCCATTTTGAAGTAGTCAATTTTCTTCTTGCAAACAAACTGAAAGGGTACATACTGCCACATGTTTCATGTTGTTTGAACAGGAATAAAGCTATAGGGTTTCCTATAGGATTTCCTGCAGGATGTAGTCTGTTATAATACTTGTACATTAATATCATTCATCAAAATCTCTATAGTATTCCTATAGTGAGCTTTGATAGTATTCTATATTTTTTTGTAGTTCTTCAAGCTGCTTAAGAGCTCTCTCTTATCATTCATGTACTTTTTTCAGTGAATAACATTTTTGTTCATTGTCATAATTGTTGGTTCAGCTTGTTTTCATTTTAATCTTTATTTAACTAGGCAAGTCAGTTAAGAACAAATTCTTATTTACAATGACGGCCTAAGACCAGTGGGTTAACTGCCTTGTTCAGGGGCAGAACGACAGATTTTTACCTTGTCAACTTGGGGATTTGATCTAGCAACCTTTTGGTTACTGGCCCAACGCTCTAACCACTAGGCTACTTGCCACCCCAAAGCACCAACTTATAAAATCAATGTTATTTAAATATTTCCATTGCCCATGTCGCAAAAAAAAGGTAGATCCATCTTGTCTCAACTCCAATTGAACGGATTGAAGAGCAACTCCACACTTTATGACGTAGAATTTAAGTTATGCAAATCACATTGTACTCATATAGTGTGGCTAATGGTAGGTAGCTGATGGTGTAGAATTATTCCATTTAGATTACTTCAAAAACAGCCTTTATGTGACTATTCAAGTAGTCTACATCACAGTCAACATGTCAGAGGACATTCTTAAATAGGAAGTAGCAAACATATACATGGAGATATTGTTAATGAATAGCACCGAAATACAATCAGGCTGCAGCACCCTCAGCACCCCTACTTCCACAGCTATCCATAGAGGGGTCATAGTGTGTAGCTACAGACAAGACTTCCCGTGATGTAGCCCAAACCATTGGGACGCTGCGGACGTTTTTGTAAGAAGACCAATTTTTCGGATGTCTTCGGACTCCAGGTCTTTAGCTCTGCCAACTCCAACCGCAGATGCGGAAGTCCGACACCGGCCAATGTGGTGGATTGAGACGCAGCCCATGGAAGAAAAAAAAACATATCTGGAGCTTAGACAGATTGTTATGGGGATTTTTCTGTTAGGCTATTTGCACAATTCAAATATTACCATGTTATTGCATCATTTATACCATGCTATAGATCTGAATCATGGAAATGTACCATGGTTTTAGCTTTGAAGTATGATGGTACTGTCATGCACCTAAATAATACCAAGATATTGCATCATTTATACCATGGTATAGATGTGGATCATGGAAATACCATGCTTTTAACCTGCACTCTACCATGGGTCACATTCTACCATGGTAACGCATAATTATGATAAATGGTACAATAGCAGTATAATACATGAAATAAATAAACCCACCAAGGTCAAAAGAGGTTGGTTGGTTGGTATTATGATGCATTTATATACCATTATGGACAAGTTTCTGATAAAGTCAGAGGCATTAGGCTACTATTGTTGTTCCTGGTTTGTCTAACATCAAAGAAAAAGGGAAATAGTTGATGTGAAAAAGGGGTAATACTTTCTGTACCATTTTTTGCTTATGTTTGGGTTCCCTGTGTTGCCAACCAGAAATGTGGGAGAATGTGAGATATAGCTATGGTACCCTTATCTTTGGCATTTTGTAATGATGATTTTTTTGTATTTATTGTTATTTAAAGTCAAGGGGTGTTGTGCTTGTTTCAGCCTGCAGAGGGAGCCACTCAATCTAGTGGTTGCTTCATGTGCTCTCGCTCTACAGTGGCTCTGGTGCTAGGCTGCATAGATGCATTTTTCCTCCTCGTAAAGCTGTTGCAAAGCTTATTTGCTGTGCTTTGTGTGGTTCCGTTTGTAAGACTGGCACAAGATGCTCACATGCTAAACTGAAATGATTCATAAGAGTCATGACTCTTTGGTTTGAATTATAAGTAGCCAAAATGTACAAAACCACACATTTCTGGTCTGCATTTCAAATAGTATTTTCTTGTTAATACCGTATTTCAATATGATCATCATCTCTTTCCCTCCTCCCTCATATTCTCCCTCTCTCACACCTGTTCCTCCAATGTCTGTATTATAAATAGTATTCAGCATTGAGGGAATACTTCCCACAGCTGTAACCAAGGCAAATTCTCTCCAAACGTTGCTCCCCACTTTGTCTCTGTCTGCAGCAGTATGTCGTGTTCGGTGTGGGAGCAGCTCCCTTGCCTGCTTCCCCTCAATATGACCAGTCATTTCCCTGAAGCTGCATGGTGTTAACTTCCTGTCTGCACAATATTCGCTCTTGAGAAGATAAATAAAAAATTAGAAAAAATGAGTTCCAGGGAAGAGGGGGCAAGACAGAAAGACCTACAGAGAGAAAGGGAGAAAGAAAATGGGAGAATGAGAGGAAGAGAGAGAAGGAGTGACAAAGAGAGAAAGGGGAAACAGAGCAAGAGAAAGCGAGAGAGAGAGAGAGAGAGAGGGGGTGGGATAGAGTGAAATGTTCTACGATTGAAGGAGAGTGAGAATGAGAGGGAGAGAGAGTAGAAGAGGAAACCTTTTTGACTGCCAGTATTTTGTGGACCGGTCAGGATACACCATCTAACAGATTACCGGTGTCCCCTGAAGGAGCAGGAGGCAAAAAACACGGAGGTGGAGGGGTGAGTAAGAAAACAAGAGGCTAGAGACAAAATGGCTACAGTCTCCACTGCTTCTGAATTTGGTACCGGTAGGTGAGTTTACTTCTGGAGCTCTGCTCCTTTATGTTTCGCTACAGATATTCATCTGCACGCTTCCATGGACAATCCCAACGGTAGCTACTGTCAGTTATAGCTCTCTCTTCTCTGGCCATCTGACAGCATAGACATTAAAACAGGACAATATCTATCACTCACTACCTTCCTGCCTTGGAGAGCTCAAATGGAGAGTCCAAATATCTGCCAGTCGTTGTCGTCTCCGACAGTTGAACCCATCTGTCATCTCCCGGAGCGTAGGCTTCTGTTGCTGGGGGGACCAGGAGCTGGGAAGAGCACCACAGGGAATGCCATCCTAGGTGAGGAGGTCTTCCAGACTGGGACAGAGACTGTCCACAGCACCGTTGGCCACGGGGGGGTCTGCAGGAGGCGTATCACTGTGGTTGACACCCCAGGCTGGATTATACCCCATGACTCAGCGGATGATAACAACGGGGCCCCGCCAGAGCGGGCTAGCAAGGAGGGACCCTGTGTCGGTGCCACCCTCTGTCCCCCAGGGCCCCACGCGCTCCTGCTGGTGGTCCCCGTGTCACAGCCCTTCACAGAGGGCCACAGGAAGGCTGCAGAGAAGCAGCTGGGTCATCTAGGAGGAGGGGCCTGGAGGTCCACCATGGTGCTCTTCACTGGGGTCGACAAGCTACCTGAGGGGACGTTCGTAGAAGAGTTCATTGCAGCTGGGGAGCCCCTTCAGTGGCTGGTGGAGAGGTGTAGTAACAGATACCATGGCCTGGATAGTAACACACAGCAGAGTGGGGATGACAACACGGTGAACACACAAGTTCAGGAGCTGCTGGAGAAGGTAGAGGAGCAGGTTAAGGAAAACCATGGCTGGTATTTTGCAGTAAACGAACTGATTCTGCTAGAGGAGGAGCAGGCAAGGAAGGCGGTGGAAGAGAGGCGGGTGAGAGAGGAGCGGGAGGAAAGGGAGAGGCAGAGACTGCGGATGGTCGGAGGGCCTCCCAGAGGTGACCAGCTCTTATTGCTTCACTGTTAGAAGAAAGGGTTTTAAAAGGGTTCTTCGGCTGTCTCCACGGGAGAACCATTTGAAGAACCCTTTTAGATTCCATGTAGGACCCTCGGTGGAAAGGGTTCTACATGGAACCTAAAAGGGTTCTTCAAAGGGTTTTTAACAACGGTTAATGTAATAACACCGGTTAATGTTGTTACAGGGTTCTCCATTGGGGACACCTGAAAAACCTTTTTAAATATAACCTTCTTTTCTAAGAGTTTTGTATACTTGGCATAATAGTTCCTAAAAGTTCAAAGGTTTTAATAAATAGCATACATGTTATAAAGCTTTCTATCTCTCCCTGTCTCTTCCAGAGCTGAGGGTCCTCTTGTTGGGCTGGAAAGGAGTGGGAAAAAGTTCTGTAGGGAACACCATCCTGGGCCGGCGGGACTTTGAGTCTGGAACAGAGACGGAGCAGAGCCTTAGGAGGCAGGCTGAGGTGGCCGGACGCAGGGTCACTATCGTTGACACCCCTGGCTGGGACTGGTTCTCCGTCAGACGCACCCCCAAACACGTCAGACAGGAGTCGAAGCGAGGTGCCACCCTCCTCCGGCCTGGCCCCCACACCCTTCTCCTGGTGTTGCCCATCATCTCCACCCTCACTTCACGCAAGAGGCGGACCCTGGAGGCCCACCTGGAGGGCCTGTTTGGTGATAGGGCGTGTCTCCACACCATGGTGCTGTTCAGCTGCGGGGATTGGCTAGGTCGAACACCCGTCGAGGAGCACATCCAGAAGGGAGGGCGGGAGCTCCACAGGTTGTTGGAATACTGTGGGAACTATTATCACGTGGTGGACAGCAAGATGCCGGGGAAGGACACAAGGAACATCTCAGATCTGCTGGACAAAATAGAGGAAATGATCAGAGAGAATGGTGATGAGGCCTTCTTGCCAATACAGAGTGAGTAGACAGTAGATGATACTGAACCGCTCTCTTCTTTCTCTGCTGCCATTATTTCACTTCTGGATGAAGTTCATGTATGTTGTTATGATTGTTTTTGTCACGCATTTTTTGTTATACAGTAAAGTTAAGGCCCCTTGACTTTTTTCACATTTTGTTATGTTACAGCCTTATTCTGAAATTGATTCAATTGTTTTTTTTCCTTCTTTATTCTAAAATGGATTAAATAGTTTTTTTCCCTCATCAATCTACACACAATACCCCATGACAAAGCAAAAACAGGTTTTTAGAAGTTTTCACAAATGTATAAAAAAAAAAGAAATGTCAAATTTACAAAAGTATTCAGACCCTTTACTCAGTGCTTTGTTGAAGCACCTTTGGCAGTGATTACACCCTCAAGTCTTCTTGGGTTTGACGCTACAAGCTTGGCACACCTGTATTTGGGGAGTTTCTCCGATTCTTCTCTGCAGATCCTCTCAAGCTCTGTCAGGTTAGATGGGGAGCGTTGTTGCACAGCTATTTTCAGGTCTCTCCAGAGATGTTCGATTGGGTTCAAGTCCGGGGTCTGGCTGAGCCACTCAAGGAAACTCAGAGTCTTGTCCCGAAGCTATTCCTGCGTTGTCTTGGCTGTGTGCTTAGGGTCATTGTCCTTTTGGAAGGTGAACCATTGCCCCAGTCTGAGGTCCTGAACGCTCTGGAGCAGGTTGTCATCAAGAATCTCTGTACTATTCTCCGTTCATCTTTCCCTTGATCCCGACTCGCCTCTTGGTCCCTGCTGCTGAAAAACATCCCCACAGCATGATGCTTCCACCATCATGCTTCACCGTAGGGATGTTGCCAGGTTTCCTCCAGACGTGACGCTTGGCATTCAGGTCAAAGAGTTCAATCTTGGTTTCATCAGACCAGAGAATCTTGTTTCTCATGGACTGAGAGTATTTTAGGTGCCTTTTGGCAAACTCCAAGCAGGCTGTCATGTGCCTTTTACTGAGGAGGGGCTTCTGTCTGGCCACTCTACCCTAAAGGCCTGATTGATGGAGTGCTGCAGAGATGGGAGAACCTTCCAGAAGGACAACCAGCTCCACAGAGGAACTCTGGAGCTCTGGCAGAGTGACTATCGGATTCTTGGTCCCCTCCCTGACCAAGGCCCTTCTCCCCCGATTGCTCAGTTTTGCTGGTTGGCCAATTCTAGGAAGAGTCTTGGTGGTTCCAAACTTTTTCCATTTTAGAACGTTGGAGGCCACTGTGTTCTTGGGGACCTTCAATGCTGCAGACATTTTTTGGTATCCTTACCCAGATCTGTGCCTCGACAGAATCCTGTCTCGGAACAACAAAACCGTTAGGAATATCCGTTTTTGCATGGAATGTGTCTCAATCCACTGCTTACGCCGACGTCGGCCTTCCACATCTGCGGTGGAAGGTGGCCGAGCCACAGCTGTGTTTGTCAGACCATGAGACATCCCAAAAATCGTTCTTCTCTCAAAAATGTCTGTGGCATCCAAACGGTTTGGCCTAACTATTATGACCACTGTATGGAAGGGGGAGACTCACGAACCCGATGGTGTTCTCCGTTTTGCTCTACGTCCCCCACAAGTGTCACAGGACTCATCTGAAGGTAACCCATACAAACGAAGGGAAGTATGGAGGCAGCTTTGTGCCAACAAAGATAAAAGGGTAAATATATGTCCCAAAAAAAATCACATATTTCCTGAGGTTTCTTATATATCCTAGATATATGAGACACTTCAAAACGTTATTCCTTAGGATTTGTTTTTTTTGCCAGTCTTTTTTGCCATTAACTCATGTGTTATTCAATGTGTTTCTATGGGCTATTGTAGTAAAGGCCAAATTCAATATTTTATCAAATTATTTTAACATTCTAAACCCCCCTGCCCCCTTAGAGAATAAGTTTTGAGATAATTGGGTTCTTTTGTGTTTGACAGTGGATGAAGAAAGCCCTGAGTCATCTGAGAACAACAGCCCTGAAGAGGACTGTAGCAGAGGATGCCAGCTCCAGTAGTGACAAGGGAGAGAGTAGCGAAGAACACATGCTTACACACTATAAGGTGGACACTCTCTCACACCCCAAGCCAAAACATTCACATTTCAAAGTAGCCTGGTGTAGAATTACACTGGAAATGAAATAACACATACAATGCCTTCAGAAAGTATTGTCTGAATACTTTCTGAAGGGACTGTACATGTATTCAAAGTAGTTGGGTCATTCTTGAATTGCTGTGGCATTTACATCCCTCGCCTTTGCAACCATGAAAAACACTTTAAAAGGACAAATAATTGCACATCATTCATGTTTTTGTTTATATTGAACTGTTTATTAATGATAAAACATAATGC
This sequence comes from Salvelinus alpinus, assembly GCF_045679555.1. NCBI lineage: Eukaryota > Metazoa > Chordata > Actinopteri > Salmoniformes > Salmonidae > Salvelinus > Salvelinus alpinus. The sequence goes on along the minus strand of NC_092086.1, from coordinate 55,398,140 downwards.
AAGTCCTTTATACTGCAAAACTGTATGCAGTACTTAATGCAAGCACATTGTAGTGACATTTTGGGCATTAAGAGATAGATATCTACTATTTTGAATGCTAGAAAGTAACAAAATATTGTATAGTTCAATGAAAACAAATAAAGGCTATTAAAAAGAAGGAAAATGTATATAATAAAAAATATATATTTACCCAAAAATATATGGGGGATTGGAAATTATGCTTATAATTACATTGATAGAAGTCACAATCTCTCTGCAATATTAAAGCTGATCTCATTACAAAGATACACAAGGCAACAGTAAACATGTCGTCCCCCACGAATGATGCAGCCTTGGACCAATTAATAACTGCAATTCAAACAAGGGTGACACTTTATTTGAAGGTACACATATGAGCCACTAATATCTAGTTTATAAGTATGTATATAAGTAGCATATAAGGCCTTTATTATGTGTTATTAGCCATATATTAGGCCTTAACTAAGTTATTTGTTATTCAAACATAAGGCATGTAATTATAATCTCGTTATTAGCTATAATAAGGGCATAGCACCTCAGTACGTGTTCCCTATTCTGAAGTGTGACTATTTTGACTTGCTGATTTTTTCCCCCGTTAATGACCTCATTGGACAGAAAGGGTCACACCTCCCTCATATATACCATACAGCCAACATTCAAGATACATTTTTAAGTAATCAATTAGCAACTAAACTTTCATATATACTTCCATCCATGTTGGCTGTTTGGCATATAATGTGGCGTACTTACTATGACTGTGATATGGGGTTGCCTCACCTGATGTGGTTGCCTCAATTGAAATGTAAATGAAGGGCAATTATACTGTGAGCAAAATTATTCATCATATCACTTTAGTAAATTATTTTTAAAGGGTTAGATGTAATATTTGACCTTCTATGGCCTCCATTTAAGAAAATCCTAATTTACCTCAAATGTGTCATTGGTGTTACCATCATTGGTGTTACTACTCCTACTGTGGCACAATTCTATCATAACGGTAGAAATGATTTAGTCATTAAGCTGCCCTTTTAGTTGATTTGAAATGGGAAGATGTACCCAAATACATTTAAAATCTAGAGAATGGACATTTCCAAAATCCCCAAATGCCACTGCGATTCAAGAGCGACCCAGTTGTCATCGTTTCCCTCAAGGAGTTATGGTAATTGAAAAATGCAACTACGCATTATGAATACATTGTCGAATAAATGCACGTGTGGTGAGCATCCTAAAGATAAACGGCACTCTTAAAATATTCACATCAATCTTATCATTTGATCAGGCTTTGATTCGTGTCGTCAGAACAATACTAAACTGGAATGGAGTAATGGATGTTCTGTAACAGCACTGCCGTGTATTATTGAAATCTAACATTAACTTCTTATTTAATATATCTCAACTCTGACACTTATAAATGCTTTACTGACTGTTTTATCTAGTAGCGCATTGCAGTACACATATTTAAAAATACATGCACATGATGTGATGTGAATGTTCAATTGCACTGAAATCCATGGAAACATGTACATTAAAACATTTTGCACTGTATGTACTATATATTGTTACGATATGGGGTGGTTGTTTCGTGTTAGCACATAGTACAGGGGTGGGCCACCCTGTTCCTGGAGTGCCTCAGGTACTGCCGGATTTTATCCCAACTGGGCACCACCCTGAGCTACTTAGTTAATTGGTCAATTTAGTGATTGCCTAAATTCAACATACCTAGTCCTCTAGGTCGGTTAAATCAAAAACAGGACCCCGGTTGCTTAACCCTGACATAGTAGGTGGACAGCATACTACCACTTCCACGCTCCATCCCCAACCGAGTCAGGTTCTGTGCTCTGCCAGGAAGCCTTGATAAGCACACAGGTGCAGGCAATTAAGATTATCGTCAATCAGAGAAAGGTGGCCACAAGCCTCTCGGCCTGGCAGTGTTTGTTTTGTGTTAGCTTTAGGGTATGCCCTCTTTGTACTTTTGTATATATTTATTTTGTCACCATGAACTGAACAAGTTGATAATCTGTGGCCAACTAAGGGGTCAAAACGGAGCTGGCTCTGGAACCCGGTAAGTTTGTGTCCTGGGCACATGTATACAACACGGTTCACATACTATAACTTCTCACATAAATGCACATTCAAAAATCAGGTTACAGCCCATGTAGCTAGGCCTAGGACACCTAGACATAGCGTGTGCAACAATATCAGTAGGGTAGCTAGCTGGTATCATAACATCTCTTGTGTAGTGATGTGTGTAATGATTGTGTAGTCTTAAAACATTAGGGGCTGGTTTCCCAGACACAGATTAAGCCTAGTACTTGGGACTATTGCATGCTCAATGAAAAATCTGTAAAATATACCAGGACTAACAGAAAACCATTGTAATTTCAGTCCAGTCCTGCTCCAGCCAGCCCCCACAGTCTTCAGCGACATGTTGTTTTCTGTGTGGGAGCAGCTCCCTAATATGCGTCATCTGAATAACAAGTCACTTTCCAGAGAAGAGCTGCACTGTGTTGACTTCCCATCTGCATTGTGTACAATCTGTTCTCTTTAAGGCTGAATATGACAGGAGATACAAGAGAGTTCCGGGAATGTGAGGGAAAGACCATTAGAGAGGGAGGAAGAAAGAGGAAGGGAGAGTGAGAGGGGAGGAGTCAGAGAGATGGGATAGAATGTGAGAGCCAAGAAGAAGACTGCCAGCATCTTGTGGAGCTCTCTCTGTTTACACAGTCTAACAGACAGAACTGGGAGGAGAAGGGAGGTGGGGAGTGAGAAAGAAAACAAGAGGCAGGAGTCAAAATGGCTACAGTCTTCTCTGGCTCTGAATCTGGTACCCGTAATCGAGTTTAGTTTCTGAATGTCAGGCATCCATCCGCACTCCTTCTTGCACAATCCCAACATCTGTCAACTTTATAGAGGAAACTCAGACTGAATGGTGATGAGGCCGGAAACTAACTGTCCCTTTTGCCTGACTACCTTCCTGCTGTGGAGAGCACAAATGAAGAGTCAAAACAGCCGTCAGTGGTTGTTGTTGTCGTTTCCGACAATAGAACCCATCTGTCATCTCCTGGAGCTCCAGTTGCTGGCGGGGCCGGAAGCTGAGAATAGAACTACAGGGAAGGCCATCCTAGGTGAGACTGTCCACAGCACCGTTGGCCACAGGGAGGTCTGTGGAAGGCGGATCACCATAGTTGACAACCCACCCTGAATTACACCCCGTGACTCAGCAGATAATGCTACCGGGTCCCACCAGAGCGGGCAAGCGAGGAGGGACTGTGTGTCAGTGCCACACTCTGCCCCTCAGGGCCCCACACGCTTCTACTGGGGGTCCCCGTGTCACAGCCCTTCAGAGGGCCACAAGAAGGCTGCAGAGAAGCAGATGGGTCATCTAGGGGGAGGGGCCTGGAGGTGCTCTTCACTGGGGTGGACAAGCTACCTGAAGGAACATTTGTGGATGAGTTCATCACAGCTGGGGAGCCCCTTCAGTGGCTGGTGGAGAGGTGTGGGAACAGATACCATGGCCTGGATAGTAACACACAGCAGAGTGAGGATGACAATTTGGTGAAGACACAGGTTCAGGAGCTTCTGGAGAAGGCAGAAGAGCTGGTTAAAGACAACAGCGGCTGGTATTTTGCAGCTGGAGTAGGAGCAGGCAAGGAAGGCAGTTGAGGAGGGTGAGGGAGAAGGCACAGAGTGTCCGGATGATCTTTGCGCTTTGCCGGGCTGGAAAGGAGTGAAAGAAAGTTGTCAGGAACACCATCTTAGGTCAGAGGGCCTTTTTAGTTGGGGACAGAGATGGAGCAGAACCTGAGGAGGCAAGCTGATGTGGTCGGACGCAAGGTCCCCATAGTAGACACCCCCAACTGGGACTGGGTTTCTGTGAGGCACACAATGAAGCAAGGGGCCGCCCTCCTCCAGCCCAGCCGCCATATAACCACCACAGGTTCTAGGATAGGGCAAGGTCAGAGACCTGAACTGGGTACCAGTATGGAAAACACACAACACAGGATAAATAAAATAAAAAATATTACAAAGATCATGTACAAACAGGGCTGTACTGGGTGGGCTTGGAATCGCACCTAAAAGGAAAGTTAGTGTCTCAGTCTAAAGCACAAAATGGCTACTGCAATAATTTTGTAGTTACATGCAATGTTCAAGTCTTGAAAGCATCTTAGTCAGCACAGCAAAGCACACACTGTAATCAATAAGGATTAAATATCAAAAGGTCTTCAGACTAAAGGGCACATGCAATAAATAGGCAAGCCCCTTAAATGTAACAATAGACACAAAACACAAGAATGACCTCGCTGGCTGTATACACAGCCAAACACAAGTGTGTTCCGGATACTTACAGCTAACACAGAGACTGTATATAGAAGATGTCCTCCATGAAGGGAAGTTCGCAAGCTACCATATGTCTAGTGTGCAACAGCTCCATCCCTGTCTCTCCTTTTTGCCGCTCCAGGAAATGCGCCACCATTTTGTAGGAACAGGTGGAGGTGCTTTCTGCTGAGCCACTTCTGCCACCAATCAGAACACTCAAACAATTAATTCAGACAGACCAATAGGAAAGCATATACAATTCACATGACAACCGTAATTACTCAAATAGAGGCACCTTCACCCTGTTACACCCACACCATCATCCTGGTGCTGCCCTTGGTCACTGAACTCAAGAGGCATGGTTCCACACCATGGTGCTGTTCACCTGTGGGGCTTGGCTGAGCCACACAGCCGTTGAGGAGCACATTCAGAGGGGAGGGCTTGAGCTCTGCAGTTTGGATCTGCTGGACAAAATAGAGGAAATTCAGACTGAATGGTGATGAGGCCTTCTTGCCTGTACACACAGATTATGGTGAGTAGAGGATACTGAACTGCTCTCCTTTGTCTATGGCTCAGCATTATTGAACTGATAACATGATTGTTCTGATCCAATGTTTTAGCCAACATTTGTGGTTGAAATTTAGTTCCGAACACCCACTATACCTTACCCTTTCTGTCTTTGTGTTGATGTGGTCTCTATACCTCAACCTCCCCCACCACCACCCTAACGTTTGCATGAGGTCATCAGTATGCTCTGCCTGATAGGATTATTTTGTGTTTAACAGAGGACGACTGCACTGGCTTTGTGGACAAACACTGCTGCAGTGCAACTGGCTGTAGTTTCATTTGTAGATTGGTTTGCAATCATTTTACTAGACTTTTTATTTAAAATAAATTGATCAAATGTTTTGTCACATACACCAGATGGGTGCAGTGAAATGTTTTTTTTTTTTTTACAGGGTCAGCCATAGTAGAACAGCACTCCTGGAGCATATGAGGGTTAAGTGCCTTGATCAAAGGCACATCGACAGAACATCCGTGTGTTGTTGAATCCTACTGCAGCTGGAGAGACAGTTCTGACATATGGAATTGTTTTAAGATGGTCACACTATGGATTATTTAGCTATTTAATTTAGAATTTTAAGACCCTTTTAGATTAAAAAATATATACTTTTTTTGTTTATAAAATATAGAATTTGGCCTTTACTACTATAGCCCAGAGAAATGCATTGAATAACACATTCATAAATGGCAAAAAAGTATCATAAGAAACAAGGTTTTGAAGAGTTTGTCCTATATCTAGGAGATATAATAAATGAGTCCCAGTCAACTTTGGACACACCTACTCATTCAAGGGTTTTTCTTTATTTAAAAAAAAATATTTTCTACATTGTATAATAACAGTGATGACATCAGAACTATGAAATAACACATGGAATCATGTAATAACCAAAGAAGTGTTAAACAAATCAAGATATATTTGAGATTCTTCAAAGTAGCCACCATTTTCCTTGATGACAACTTTGCACACCCTTGGTATTCTCTCAGCCAATGAGGTAGTCACCTTGAATGCATTTCAATTAACAGGTGTGCATTGTTAATTTGTGGAATGTCTTTCCTGAATGAATTTGAGCCAATCAGTTTTGTTGTGACAAGGTAGGGGTGGTATACAGAATATAGCCCTATTTGGTGAAAGACTAAGTCCATATTATGGTAAGAACAGCTCAAATAAGCGAAATGATAGTCCATCACTTTAAGACATGAATGTCAGTCAATATTTCAAGAACTTTTAAAGTTTCTTCAAGTGCAGTCGCAAAAACCATCAAGTGCTATGATAAAACTGGCTCTCATAAGGACCACCACAGGAAAGGAAGACCCAGAGGTACTGCTGCTGCAGAGGTTAAGTTCATTTGAGTTACCAGCCTTAGAAATTGCAGCCCAAATAAATGCTTCACAGAGTTTAAATAACAGACACATCTCAACATAAACTGTGCTGAGGAGACTGTGAATCAGGCCTTCATGGTCAAATTTCTGCAAAAAAAACACTAAAGGACACCAATAAGAGACATGCTTGGGCCAAGAAACACGAGCAATGGACATTAGACCGGTGGAAATCTGTCCTTTGATAAGTCCAAATTTGAGATTTTTGGTTGCAACCGCCTTGTCTTTTGTGAGACACAGAGTAGGTGAACGGATGATCTCTGCATGTGCGGTTTCCACCATGGAGGAGGAGGTGTGACGGTGTAGGGGTGCTTGCTACTGACGCTGTAAGTGATTTATTTAGAATTCAAGGCACACTTAACCAGCATGGCTACCACAGCATTCTGCAGCGATATGCCATCCCATCTGGTTTGCGCTTAGGGGGACTATCATTTGTTTTTCAACAGGACAATGACCCAACACACCTCCAGGCTCTGTAAGGACTATTTGAGCAAGAAGCAGAGTGATGGAGTGCTGCATCAGATGACCTGGCCTCCACAATACCCTGACCTCAACCCAACTGAGATGACTTGGGATGAGTTGGACTGAAGAGTGAAGGAAAAGCAGCCAACAAGTGCTCAGCATATGTGGGAACTCCTTCAAAACTGTTGGAAAAACATTCCATGTGAAGCTGGTTGAGAGAATGCCAAGAGTGTGCAAAGTTGTCATTAAGGCAAAGGGTGGCTACTTTGAAGAATCGTGTGCAGCCTGCTTCCATTGATCATCCTTGAGATGTTTCTACAACTTGATTGGAGTCCACCTGTGGTAAATTCAATTGATTGGACATGATTTGGAAAGGCACACAGCTGTCTATATAATTTGGCAGTGCATGCAGAGCAAAAAAATAAGCCATGAGGTCGAATGAACTGTCTGTAGATCTTCGCGACAGGATTGAGTCAAGGCAGAGATCTGGGGAAGGGTACCAAAACATTTCTGCAGTATTGAAGGTCCCCAAGAACACAGTGGCCTCCATCATTCTTAAATGGAAGAAGTTTAGAACCACCGAGACTCTTCCTAGAGCAGGCCACCTGGCCAAACTGAGCAATCGGGGGAGAAGGGCCTTGGTCAGGGAGGTGACAAAGAACCCAATGGTCACTCTGACAGAGCTCTAAAGTTCCTCTGTGGAAATGGAAGAACCTTCCAGAAGGACAACCATCTCTGCAGCTGTCCACCAATTATGCCTTTATGGTAGAATGGCCAGACGGAAGCCACTCCTCAGGAAAAAGCACGACAGCCCACTTGGAATTTGCCAAAAGGCATCTAAAGATCATCAGATCATGAGAAACAAGATTCACATTTTGGAGATGATTCTGTCTCTCTGGAGAGGCACCAGAGTGTGGAGGTATTGATGATATTCATGGGGCCTGTAGCTGCTAGGCCTCTGATGGGGACCTTCACTGTGGATCCTGCTTTGTTTTTGAGGAGGACTTGGTCCTGGAGGTCCAGTCAAATGAACAATTACCAAGTTATTAGGAATTATTCAAGGAAATAATGGACTTTTTTGAAGAGCTTATCCCACTGAACTGTGATTAAGAAAGTTGTTTTGCAATACCATCCCAAGATAATTTGTAGGTCTATATGTCCAATGTAGGTCTATTGCATGTCTTCCCATATTTAAAAGATGTCTGTGAACTGAACATACAAACTTCAACTGTGTTGCTGACACCAACTGCAACTGAGGAATCAACAGAACCCACAACTTGTGAAAGCCTACTGTCAGTCACGGGCCAAGAACGGATAGGCCAAGTTTGGTCAGTCACATGTCCATTATAGATCTCACATGATGAGATTCCCAAGAAAGACTGAATCGCATGACACACCTGGAGCCAGGAGACTTCCTGCTTTGCGGAGGGGGGTTATTATCCATTATTAAATTGTGCAACGAAAGGGTTGGAATTAAAAGGTTGCTTTCAGACAGACCAGTTGTAACATCAAGAGTTAGCAGAAGTTGTGGTAAATTGGGTTTAATTGTCCTATAGAACTGGTTGTGCTTCTCACTGCCCACAGCTTCTTTGGGGAGCTTGTGAGTGTTTTCAGAGAGACATACATTGTGCCTCAGCACTAAATGTTTGGTACAGGCCCAAATAGAATTTCCCCCAAGCTATCTGGACAAAAGGCCTAGAGCAAAAACAGTTTTAGAACCCGTGTCCCAGTTTTAGGTTGAATACAGGGCAGTCACTGTGGTCAACCTCCATTATGCCAGCACACAAACGCACAGCACTGTTCAGAGCAGGTCAGTGAGGTAACTGTAAACTGTGTCCAACACAGGATGATCAGAACATACAAATTAAGGAGATGGAACTTGGATGTACCCTGGTTCCTGTAGTATCCCACAATGAACTTGGATGTACCCTGGCTCCTGTAGTATCCCACAATGAACTAAGTAAATTAACTATGTAGGTGATACGGTGCAATTTAGAACCCAGTCCTTGTTTTCTCTCTAGAAAGAAGCATCACATGCTTATTGTAATATCTCATGTGTAGACCTTTCTGATAGGGTTGGAGCGCACACAATGGTTGTTTAACCTGACCCTTATCTGGGTAAAGGGTTTTATGTTGGGCCAGAACACACTGTTAAATGTTCCTACACGGAACAGGTTTTCACATGACTCAGGAGAGCACTGGAGCGGGTCAAATCTGGGCTATATTTAAACAACTTGCCTCCACACTTATGAACACAAACATTCACACCTGTATTTGCCAAATGACAAGGCAGGCCAAGGGCCCTATTTTGAAACGACTATGGTAATGGCAAAATTGGTCCCAATAATATACCTTATCATGATCACTGTATATTCCCATTCCCAGTTTGTTTGCTAAATGAAAAGCACAAAACCAAATGGATTTGACTTTTTAATAGATAAAAAAAGGAATACAATTAGATATGATTCAGACTACAGTAAAAGTACATATGAATAAGAGCCTTCAAAGCCTATTTAAGACATGCATCTACAACAATAGACACGTCTATTGATAATAAACGATGACAAAGACTACAAAAGATCAGACTAATTACATAAGTCAATATACTGTTTCTGTCTGGAAAATACTTAAGGTTTTCATACAAGAGATCAGCGACTACATCAAACTCAAGCTACAAGAACAATAGTCTCACTCTTAAAGGAAGAGACAGGCAGGAAGGTCAAATGTCAATAGAACTTGGGCTTTGGGAGTCTCAATACAATACACGCATTTAAAAAGCATATAGATTTTAGATAGTGGGATACTTCGGGGTTACACAATACAGTTAGAGGTCACGAGGCCCTTCTTGCTCTTCGCTTGGCGCACCTCCTCCATGAGCTCCTTGAGATACTGGATCTCATTGGCGATGGAGTCCGCTTTCTCCGCAAGCTTGTGGTTCCTTTGCTCGAGCTCATCGCACTCCGCGCTCAAGGCCTCCTGCTCAGTCTTCTTTTTCTGGCGGTAGCGCGTGGCCGCCGTCTTGTTCTGTGCCATTTTCTTGAGCTTCTTCTCCTTCGGGGGTCCTCCAGTGGAGGACTTCATTGTCCCACTCGATGTGGTGGTGGTGGGCTGGTCTGGATGTTGTGGCCTAGACTTGGGGGGTGTTGGGTACGGTTTGCTCTCGTTTTGGAAACTTGACTGAGTTGTGGCGATGGAGGGCTGGTTGAGCTGACCAGAGGAGCTGAAGCTGCTGTCACTGTCAGAGAGGATCTCTGGGATGGTGATAGTGGTGGTTGTCACGCCGACCTCCTGTTTAGGGGCCAGGAGGACGACGATGCGGGTTGGGGAGAGAGACAGCACAATGCTGGGGACCGGCTGGGGAACCTCCAGGTGAAGCGGCTTCTCGCTGACACTCGCGGAGACATACACCTCACTGCCCAACTCTAAGGTGAAGGTGGGTGATGGAGGAGGAGAGGGGGCTGGGGACTGGGGCTCCGACTTGATCTCCAGCTCCTCCTGGGCATCAGGGACGCAGGGGGGAGGTGAATGAAACACCTCCTGAGCGTCTTCCTGGGGCTGTGACACGGTCGGGGGGAGAAGTGGATCAGTGGTGGTGGGGAGGTCCGTGCGAGTAGGGAGAGGGAGTAAGTCCAGCTCCATGGGACACTCTAAGGAAGTGATGAGGTCTTCAGGGGAGCTGGGGGAACCGTCTGGGCTGCAGGAACCAATAAAGGAGTCCAGATCAAACTCACTCAGGTCTACCCTCTCGGCCATCCAGTCCATGCCAGAAAAGGCATCTTCTGTGGAGGACAAAGAGAGGGTTAATCAGCTGCTCAATAGCTAAAGTAATATCCTGGAATTAAAATTTGTGATAAGTCATTACCTTTTCTATACGGCAAAAAACAGATAATGGGAATAAAATATAAATTGCTATGGATTTCTACACACTGTTGACCAGTATGAACATACATGTGGAGGACTTAGGATGTTGTGGTCCTCACCTTTCCCATCATCTGCACCAATGTGATGGGTGTGGCCTAGCTGGTCAGCAGATAGCCAAGGGAAGGACAGCAAGTCTGCCCCAGCCTTCTCTTCCTGGAGGAGCAGTGACGGCGGAGTGGGAGGAGGGGATAGAAGGAGAAGTGGAGAAGAGGAAGATGACGAGAGGGGTGAAGCCCCCCCCTCTATCGAGGTAACTTCATCTTGGTGGCGCAGCGACCCCATGGGGTCAGCCATGAGAGAGGAAGGCCCCCAGAGTAGGGCCTCCATATCGTCCAGGCCAAACTGTGAACTCATCATGGTCATAGCTCTGTTGTTCAGTCACTAGGATCTGAGATGGTAGGTACGGCAGTAAGAGGTTGAGCGATTCTTTTATGCTGTCAACTACAGCAGTGCTGAGGGTTTCCACAAGGGACCTGGGAAAGAGACAGGATTAGACATGGTGAGCATGTAATAATGTAAACAGTAGCTCATAATGTAGGCAAATTAGCTTTTTCTCCTTTGTTGATTTTTATATTATGTCATGGTCGGCAGTGTTATTTTGTGTAATGTAATATTTGGCTGCACATTTTGAATTGGGTGGGAAAAACATTAAGTCTGAACTTATGTTTATATATGTAATGCGTTTTGTGCAAAACACTGCCCCTACCATTTTACAACGCTGGCACTGAATACCCTCCCTGCCTTTGTCTTGTGACTCGCAAACGCGCCAAATGAGGTCAGTTTCCACAGCAACCATCGTCAGAATGGAAGTGTGTCTAGCGAATGAGATGGCTGCTTCCGCCTCCATAACCAACAGCCACACTTGTGTACACCCTCCCGCCTTAAACACTGATTATATCGCCATTTTGTTTCCCCCAAAAAAACACGAACCATTTTGTTTGCCACGTTGGCATTCCTGGAAAATTCCATAAAATCGTACCACCTATTTTTAAACAATTGGTGACAATGTCTAGCGCTGTAATTATGAAACAACTCACTGACCCTTTTGCCCGAAAGAAATACAATGTAACATTCTCTGATCTGACTCGTGACGTTTGTATCCAATGTCATTCCAAGGATTTGTCTGGCGACCTTACGGCAAGTTATAACGTTACTATATGTATTTAGAAAATACTTCGCTACACAACAGAAGCAGGCTAATAGCTTCACAAATTGAGGTTAGAGCTCATTGACGTCATTGGGCTGTTAGCTAGCAAATTGCTTACAAATAAAATCCTTAAATATATACTTACGTCATTTTGACAAATATGAAGTTGAAGCAGTGCACTGGGTTGATGCACTGTTGGATTTGCTGCTGCTAGGACCGCCGCAAGCCGTTAAACTGCCATTTCGCTCAAGAGAGCGGTGTCACTTAAATGTTGATATTGTTGGGCGCTGGTAGAAAATGGCGCATTTTGAGAGCGCGACGTAATATACAACTCCCAAAAGACCAATGATTTATATATACATACTAGAAGACTTATAGGAGTCGCTGTGTTGAAGCCTCCGTGCCTCCATCGTGGTACCCCCACCATTGTAAAACATATTTTGGAACTTATAGAAAAGCATTTATTAATGTCCACATTCATTTTTGTCACGTTTATTCTATTACAGACACCTTAATGCATACTTTTAAATTATATTACGTGAGATAAACATACAAAGAAAAAGTGAAAAATACATAACATTTTCCTTAGTCACATTTTTAGAGGTTACTAATGTTACTGTCCCCAACTACAGCAAACAAAATACTTAAATATATGTAATTTGGCCTTGAAACATTTAATTGAAATAGAATTCCATTCAGTCCTATGGCGGACTGAGCCTACTGGTGATTACCAATATGGCCGACCGGTGGCTTCAAAGCCTCTAAATGGCCACTACATAGCATAAACAGTCAAGGGTTTATATACATCGTTGATGTAGACCTAGGATATCCTTCCACAGGTCCTCGCTAGCTTCTATAACCAGTCATAAACCCCATCCATTTCTACAAATTATCTTCTTAAAATGTGATATTAAACCTACCCTAACCACACTGCTAACCTTATGCCTAACCCCTAAATTTGAATTAAGACCAAAATCTATTTTTGTTTGCCAATTTTGACTTGGTGGCTGTGGAATCTGACTTTGTGGCTATAGAAGCTAGTGGGAACCGTATCATTCGGCACATTGTGGGTTAACAGGGGCCAGTTTTAGAAATCATCCTGTGATGTTTTAAACTAATCACATTTATGTGAGCCAACAACTTTTCAATAAAGTTTATTGCGCGTCATTTTTAGTATTCAGATAATTCACAAATAGGATATAGATAAAATGTCCCATGGATATTCTCAGCAGTACACACTGCATAATAAAACATTTCACATTCACACTTGTACATTTTAAATAGTTTATTTGAATCCACAAATCGCATGACAGTCGAGAGGATTAAAACATTTCAAAGTTCATGGATATATGGAGACTTATGGATAAAGAAAGCACCTTCTTCTCCATACAGCAAAGCTGCCCAAAACAGCTGACACAGAGCAGTACCGCTGCTTTGCCTTTGTCCTATGCAGGCCTGCAATCTGAAAGCCACGTACTGTCAGCCTATGTACATGGCTGAGACTCCCAAATATTAGCACTGCAAGTTTGCACTGATAACCAAGGCTGTTCACAGGGGGTGAAATTTCAGCAACTTGTCAGCAAAGGTTGGCTTCATATAGGGCAACCCACTTCAAAAATGAGCACCTCCCTACGGCCTCCCCCTCCAAAAAACGATATCTTGCATGTGTCCAAAACATTGCCAGACCTTTACTGCATTAACGACGGCACACACACACCTCAAAATCTACTGGCTGCTAGAAAGAAAGTCTGCCACACTTGGTGCAGTTCATTGAGCTCCTCCTGTAGCTCTTGGGTCACACCACGGATCCTGGTGGCAAACTTAGTCTCAGAGCCCTTTTTCAGCCTCTGGCCATCCTTGTCGGTATAATACAGGTCCATGTCTCTGGCAAATCCTTGCAGGATCATCTCAGACTTCATGCCCAACTGTTGGGACTTATTACACCCAGGATGCACTGCCTCCGCCACCCTGGCTATCCGCAGGGCCTCAGGATCAGCATGCTGGAGCCTGTGGAAGTTATACCGCCTCAGCTCCGCCATCCCACTGTGGATGAAGCAAAGACACAACTCCACGTCTGCTATCTCAGCTTTGTACTTCTGCACCACCTCCACCAGCCTCTTTCTGTCCACAGAGTTGATTTGGTTGTTGTCCATGGCCGCTTTGATGCCCATCCCAGTACCCGAAGCCACCATGCCCGCCCCAATTGCCGTGCCTATGAGGGAGGCACCCATGGTTATGGGGGCGAGGGCAATGCCCACAATGGCCACCACCCCTCCAATTGCGCCCGTGGTGCCCCCTGCGATGCTCATGGTTTTGGTTTTCTTCTGCACTTTGTCCAGCTTCTCGGCAAGGTCGTTGAGCTCTGTGATGTGGCCTCGCAGGGTATCGTTATGCTTCATTAGCAGGCAGTTGAACAGACGGAGGCCATTTTTCACATAGAGGCACCTCTGGCTGAACTCCCTGGTGGGATGGATTTCAAAAGATGGATTTAATAAAAGACGTGCTGATTAAATGGTATGCCTACCTGTATTAGATGTAAGATCAAACCTCTATCCTTGAAATGGTGTATTAACCACATGGGTACAGTAAGAGTTTAGTCTGGCCTCACCTGGTTTCATCCTCTAGACTGAGGCCATGAAATGAAGGAGGCATGTTTTCCCAGCCTGAAAGAGAAACACATACACAATTACAAACCAAATGTATTATCCCTCAGTAATAAATGGTCATCTTATTGAATCATAGACAGCTGAGAACAGTACAACAATTACAGAAGAACAGTTGCATGTTCTTTCATCCTTAAAAATGAATTAAATACAATGTAATGTATTATAAAATAATACGAAATACAGTACCAGTCAAAAGTTAGGACACAACTACTCATTCCAGGGATTTTCTTTATTTGTACTATTTTCTTCATTGTAAAATAATAGTGAAGACATCACAACTATGAAATAACACATATGGAATACTGTAGTAACAAAAAAAGTGTTAAACAAAACAAAATATATTTTAGATTCTTCAAAGTAGCCACCCTTTGCTTTGATGACAGCTTTGCACACTCTTGGCATTCTCTCAACCAGCTTCACCTGGAATGCTTTTCCAACAGTCTTTTCCTAGCGACTATGCTTCTACATTTGCATTGCTTTCTGTTTCGGGTTTTAGGCTGGATTTCTGTATAGCACTTTGACATCTGCTGATGTAAAAAGGGCTTTATAAATACATTAGATTTATTGAAGGAGTTCCCATATATGCTGAGCACTTGTTGGCTGCTTTTCCTTCACTCTGCGGTCCAACTCATCCCAAACCATCTCAATTGGGTTGAGGTCAGGGTGATTGTGGAGGCCAGTTAATCTGATCCAGCACTCCATCACTCTCCTTCTTGCTCAAATTGCCCTTACACCTAGAGTTATGTTGGGTCATTGTCCTGTTGAAAAACAAATGATAGTCCCACTAAGCGCAAACCAGATGGTATGGCGTATCGCTGCAGAATGCTGTGGTAGCCATGCTGCTTAAGTGTGCCTTGAATTTTAAATAGTGTCACCAGCAAAGCACCCCCACACAATCACACCTCCTCCTCCATGCTTCATGGTGGGAACCACACATACGGAGATCATCCATTCACCTACTCTGCGTCTCACAAAGACACGGCGGTTGGAACCAAAAATCTCAAATTGAGACTCATCAGACCAAAGGACAGATTTCCACCAGTCTAATGTGTTTCTTGGCCCAAGCAAGTCTCTTATTATTATTGGTGTCTGTTAGTAGTTGTTTCTTTGCAGAAATTTGACCACGAAGGCCTGATTCACGCATTCTCCTCTGAACAGTTGATGTTGAGATGTGTCTGTTATTTAAACTCTGTAAAGCATTTATTTGGGCTGCAATTTCTGAGGCTGGTAACTCTAATGAACTTATCCTCTGCAGCAGTGGTAACTCTGGGTCTTCCTTTCCTGCGGCGGTCCTTATGAGAGCCAGTTTCATCATAGCGCCTGATGGTTTTGTGACTGCACTTGAAGAAACTTGAAAAGTTCTTGACATTTTCCAAATTGACTGACCTTCATGTCTTAAAGTAATGGTGGACTGTCATTTCTCTTTGCTTATTTGAGCTGTTCTTGCCATAATATGCATTGGTCTTTTACCAAATAGGGCCATCTTCTGTATACCGCCCCTACCTTGTCACAACACAGTTGATTGGCTCAAATGCATTAAGACGGAAAGAAATTCCACAAATTAACTTTTTACAATGCACACCTGTTAATTGAAATGCATTCCAGGTGACTACCTCATGAAGCTGGTTGAGAGAATGCCAAGAGTGTGCAAAGCTGTCATCAAAAATGTGTTCTTAACTGAATTGCCTAGTTAAATAAAAAATACATGTCAAACGGTGGCTACTTTGAAGAATCTGAAATATATTATATTTTGATTTGTTTAACACTTTTTTGGTTACTACATGATTCCGTATGTGTTATTTCATAGTTTTGCTGTCTTCACTATTTTTCTACAATGCAGAAAATAGTCAAAGTAAAGAGAAGCCCTCGAATGAGTAGGTGTCTCCTAACTTTTGACTGGTACTGTACATCTGTCGCAATAATGTTTAACTCACATCCCACTGTCTTCATCCACCTCATTAGATTTTCAAATTCCCGCTGAAAAACAAAAATAGGTACAAATAGGTTTTTAGGTCAAATTGAATTGATGGATAATCTAATAATGCAGGTGAACAGCAACAGAAATAGGGAAAACCTCATGTGAAGCCTGGCTCTGGCTTAGACATTGAGAATAGGATGTACTACATACATTGGTACAAAAGAAGGATACAAAATTCCCCCAATCATTACAATGCAAATCAATCATTTTAGACTTCACTCTGTACCTCTGCTTCCTTATTGAATTGATAGTTCTGATAACGTTGACCAGGTTGGAACTGTGGTGCTGCCTGTGTTTTGTAGACGCTGCTAGATGGGTTGAACTGAAATAACAGAGATACAAAAACCATTGGTAATTATTTTTATTGAATACAATGTAGGTAGGATTATATCCACTTATTGTCAGGTACGGTGTGGCACGTGAGTGTGTGTGTGTGTCTCACCTGGAATGTGTTCTCATCAGGCAGTACTTCTAGATAAGATAATTGGTCCTGAACCTCGCTGACCTCGCTGTAGTCTGACTCTGAGTGGAAGATGGTGGTAGGTCGATACGACAGGGATGATTTATTTACAGGTGGTGGTGGGGGGGTGAACGAGGGTGGGGGCGGGAGTTGAGGACGAGCAGGCAGAGATCCTCCTTTTGTGTTGGTGGGCTATGGAATGAATTTAGTTTTGTTTTACAGACACAAGCAACTCTATTGCTGCAACTTCATCATAGTATCATAGCCTTCCCTTACGGAAAAACCACATGATTTCACATGTGGAAGATCTCCTTTGTGTGAAAACCAAAATTAGTCATTATGATACACACCCAGTGATTTTCAACTTACTTCTTTGACACACATTGTGGATGTTGATTTATATTTTAGTCATTTAGCAGTCACTTTTATGCAGAATAACTTACAGTAGTGAGTGCATCCATTTTCGTATTTTTCTGTAATTATTATTCAGCATGTCCTCCCCTGGGATTTGAACTCACAACCTCCTGGTTCACGGCATTCCGATCTTTCTGCTACTCCACGTCTGTGTCAATAACTGATTTCACCTGCATTACTATATTTTGGATTTCAAAGTAAATCTCAGCTTTGTATAATACACTCAATATAAACTATTATATTTAGCATAGTGATTCCGGAGTAACATTAAACACAATAATATGCCCCACGAACATTAGTAAAACCTCAAATTGTTGAGAGAAATAAATGTAATCAATGATGAAACAATAGTCAGATTAACTAAAATAGCAGGTCAAATGGCACTCTTTTGCTAAGTGCAGAGACTTATTATAAGTAATTAATGTGAGGGGCAATGTTACAGATATTATGGTGCAGCAGAAAGATCAGCGCACCTCAAATCCAGAGGTTGTGAGTTCAAATCCCAGGTGGGGTTATGTTTCAGCTGAACAGCGTACCACTTACTTTAAAACCACCGTGTCATTACTTTATTATAATGGTTTGGGACCGTTTGGGGCCACCTGGGATCATCATGACATCCTGACGACTGGTAAAACAAATGTCTTGAGAACATCTTACAAACATCCTAACATGGTCCTCACCCTCACGGAAAAACGATCTGAATTCTACGTGTTTAAGTTAAGTTAATGTGACAACATGTAAAGCAACATGTAATAACATGAAACTAAACACATGACAACATGTGTAAACGTGGTCTCGTGAAATGTTCCAAAAACATGTTTGCAAATGATTTCACAGTTGAAATTTCACTTGCATATGATTTCACTTATGAAATGTCACAGGTGAAGTGTTCCAAAAACACATGTTGTTCTTGTTCACATGTGAAAACAAATCAACAAGAGACAAGCACATTTCATAACCATAAGGGCACATTTTGAGTTTCAGGAAGGAACATAAATAGAGATTTCACACATTTCATTGTGAACACTTCTCTGTCACACACGTACAGTATCTGTTTCACCTCAGATGAAAGCAATGAAAGCATATCACAGTAAATAAATGTTGTACTATATCCTTTGCACTGCACCATGTGTGTATGTGTTTGTGCTTCTGTCAGCACCAGCTGGAGACAGGGACATGTACTGCTCTCACCTGCAGCAGGGGTTGGAGTTGTGTGGTCGTTGTTTCAAACCCTGAGGGGGAACGGGACAGGGTGTGGGAGGGGGGCCCTCCTGGCCGTGGTGGGGCCCGTGAAGGGTGAGTCGACCTCTTATTGTCTGTGTTTGAGGGCTATTGAACATGAAAACCCCCCAGAGGCGATGTTAGTTGTGAATTGATATAAGGGCCTAAAAAGTTACTTGAGTGATGCTAATAATGAGTGGTGCTTACCCTCGGACTCTGGGATCTATTGACGTCATAGCCCCCATACAAGGACATGGTTTCAGATTTGGGTCGAGCTGAGGGTCGAACAGGGCGAGGGGACTGACTGTGCTTTCGTTCTATGGATTCCTATACCAATACATAGGAAGCAAAGATATCTTATTGACAGTTTTCTTCTTTGCAATGAATATGAAGTACTCTCTCTCACCTGAGGTTGTAATAGGTGCATTTCAGGTAGAGTCCTCTCATACTCTGAAGAGGAGCGGGACATCATGGGGGACCGAGGGGGTCTCACAGGCCATGGGAGAGGAGGAGGGGAGGGCTTATTTTTGCCATACACGTCTAAGGCCTGTGTTAAACCAAGAGAAGAGTAGTGGATTGATTTGTTTTATTCAACCTATCTTACTGTATACACTATATACTGGCTTATTCAGTGGTCCTCTTGGTTTACCTTCTCAGTCATTCCAAGTTTAGATCTATCAACAGTGTTATAGTCCCTGCTTGCAGTTGGAGAGGGGCTCAGAAGAGTGCCATAGGTCTTGGGAGGAACTGGGGGGCGGCGAACAGGACGGGGGCTCAAACCGGGGCTCTGATAGTCCGTTAGGGAGCCAGTCTGATTGGAGGTCTGTCAAAACAGTTAATCAATCATTTAGCAACAATAATTGGAACATTAACTGCGAAACACAGTGAAACACAGCCAGACTAGAAAGGGTAGAATGAGAGGGGGAAAATAAGAAGTGGTCCCCGGGCCGCTGCACAGCAGTGCGTGCATCTCCTATGCTGGTTCTGACAGGAAAACGGATGAGAAGAACCTAGATATAATGAAACACAAGAGAAGAGAGAGTGTTGTTGACTCAGCTGGGTATCCATCACATTGCCATAGCTGGGGGAGAGGCCTCTTGTCCAGGGGCTCTGAGTGGGACATACACCGGGGTAATGCCGGCCGAGTCTTGATTTTGTACACAGATTGGCTTCTTCCTGTTAGACTTGGCTGAGATACAAATCACAAAGTCACAATTATGTGCAGTTAAACGGTATATACACTGTTGTGGTGTCATAGAGTGTTGGGCAAGTAACTAAAAGGTTTCCGGTTTGAATACCTAAAGGTAAAACATTTTTTTCTTTTAAATCCGTCGTACTGCCCTTAACTCTAATTGCTGCAGGGGCTTTGTACAATGGTGACCCTAATCCCTGCGGGTGTCTCAGAGGAAGTTGGGATATGCAACAAAAAAGTTTAAA
The DNA here is from genome assembly GCF_045679555.1 of Salvelinus alpinus. NCBI lineage: Eukaryota > Metazoa > Chordata > Actinopteri > Salmoniformes > Salmonidae > Salvelinus > Salvelinus alpinus. Next base: position 55,378,158 of record NC_092086.1, on the reverse strand, counting down.
CATTTCCATTACGTACTTTTGTGTAACAGGACAAATATAAACACCCCCCTAAATTAGTATTATTATTATATGAATAATAAGTACTTTACTGTTATAGCCAATTAGGATGAATGAAATGATAATGTAGCTATTGTGACCAACCAGAGTTTTGAAACCCAGGTCTCCTGCATACAACAGTATAAGGTGCATTTCTTCATGTCTTTGAATCATACCTTTGTAATGCTGTCATAGCAATTGAGCCTGGGGAAAAGGTTAGTGCTGTGCTGTATTTGATCTCACTTGGCTACTGCTCACCTGGGGCTCTGACATCTAGCAGTCACAAAGTTTGGCCGAAAGGGAGATTGGCTCCCCGACCTTGCAGCCCCTGGTGTCTGGCTATTCCCAGGGCCCTACATTGTCCGTATAATTCTATCAAACGCAATTCAAAAATGTAACACTGTCTCAAAGAAGCATTTGAAAAACATTCCTTCTGGCATCATCCTTACCGTTGATGCGTTTTCCTCTTGGTTGTCTGAATCCTCCTGTAAGGATGGGAGGTCATAGGACCCGAGGACCGTGGATGACTTCACCAAGAATGACTTCCTGGGGGGTATAGGAGGCTGGGGGCAGAATGATGGGAAACCACAACATCAAATCACTGCAAACTCTCGCTTGTCTTTTTACAGGACAAATCTTCAGTGAGAGCTTTGCTTTGAAATGTTGCACTTTCCCCCTGATATCAAGTCTACTGTGTGAGGAACATCCACGACTCATAAATACAAGATACATCTAACTATGAGCAATGACAAATACCTTTAGCCATAGTGTTGGGTTAAGGCTTTAGTTTCACACTGAAAGTTGGCGCTGTTTTAATGATGACACAACAGCCAACCAATGAATAGGATATCCGACCATATCATTTTCACAACATTCCTTTTTGGAAATGGTAGGGCGATATATTTTTATTGTTGGTAGATAGTTTGTCGAGAGTAACTGGGGGCTTTTTTCCTGGCTGACCCACATTAAGCCTACTCATGGACTAAGAAGGATATTAAAAGCAAGTTCTATGGGTCTGGGAAACCGGCCCTGAGAGTTCCTGTCTCTCAAAAGCACTTGACTTTGGCCATCTCCACTGTCAGACTATCAGTAACATGACACCCAAAACAAATCTTGCTAAACATTTACAGTATGTTACTGTGTCACGTTCCTGACCTGTTTTCTCTTGTTTTGTATTTATTTAGTATGGTCAGGGCGTGAGTTGGGTGGGTTGTCTATGTGTTGTTTTCTATGTTGGGGTTTTGTGTGTTCGGCCTGGTATGATTCTCAATCAGAGGCAGCTGTCAATCGTTGTCCCTGATTGAGAATCATACTTAGGCAGCCGGGGTTTCACGTGGGTGTTTGTATTTCGTGTCAGTGTTCGTGCCACACGGGACTGTCTTTCGGTTTGATTCGCTTTTGTTTCGTGTAGTGTTCAGTTTATTGTTAATAAATCATGGAAATCAGCCGTTACATACTGACTGGTCTTTCAGATAGAAAGATTGTTTGTTTTCTATAACTAACCTCTACTGTCTCTCTGACTGCATATTATGTTGAAAAGCCTGCTTTTAAAGTGCAAATTGTCAAATATGTCAAAGCCATTAAATTGCTTTGACATGTGCTAAGTTCAGATAATGAATATATCTGTCACGCCCTGAGCGTAGAGATCTTTTTATTCTCTATGTTTGGTTGGTCAGGGTGTGACTCGGGTGGGAAACTCTATGTTCTTTATTTCTATGTTTTGGGCGAGCATGGTTCTCAATCAGGGACAGCTGTCTATCGTTGTCTCTGATTGGGAATCATACTTAGGCAGCCTGTTTTGCCACCTTAGTTTTGTGGGATGTTTTTTTGTACAGCTCTGTGTAGCCTACCGAATGTGACGTTCAGGTTTCCTTCTGTTGTTTTTAGGTGTTCATTTTTAATAAAGACAAAATGTACGCCTACCACGCTGCACCTTGGTCCGATCATTTCGACGAGCGTAACAATATTACTGGTTTGACTGGTTTCTTTCTTTCGCCTTCACGGGACTATCCTCTTCTTTTGTGTCTATGGCATTTCGATTATGCAACTCTGTACGTCAGAGGTATTTTGGGACTGCATGTTTTGGCTGTACATGAGGTTGGCATATTGTAGTGGCTTACGTCTTCATAATCAAACCATTTTACATGATTTTACAATCCTTTTATTGTTTCATTAGATTTTAATTTCATATCCTCTAAAAGCCACTGTTATTTACAAGGCCAGAGAAAATGGTCACTCTGGTTAGGGTTATGTTATGGATTGCACCCTCAATTAGATGTATCCTTAATGCTAATTTGTATGTTGCCCCATTAAAACAGAATGTTTTCCCCAAAGTCAATGTAGGACCTTACCGTTGTCATGCTTTCAGCCTCGTCTCACCTTCAGTCTTTCCCTCTCTTTGAGTCTCTCCCCTTACACTTCTCTCTCATGCATGTTCATGCTCTTTCACCTGTTGTGACATGGATGATAATGATGTCTGTGCCTCTGTCTCTGTCACCTATGCCTTTGTGATGTCAAATAGGTGTGCTCTCACTGCTGCTTGGGAACAGAAAACACATGAATCTCTTTGCACCATTTCTCTCAGACAGACTTTTCTTTGACCCAAATGGCTCCCTATTTGGTGCACTACTCTGGTCAAAAGTAGTGCACCATATAGGGGAAAGTGTGCTATTTGGGATGCATCCTGTTTCTCCTCAGATAATAATTTCCTCATTCCTCTTTAGCCCTTCCCCTGTGTATTCCCCCTCTTATGACTCTGCAGTCTTTGGGTGTGTACTGTGTCCCATATGGCACCCTATTTCTCATAGGGCTCTGGTCAAAAGTAGTGCACTATATAGGGAATGGCGTGCCATTTGCCCTTGTATGACCTTACTCACTGTTACCCATGTGCACCTTTGTTAACCTCTGTTTTTAGCCATCCTCCTAGAAATGCATCACAATGATCTGCAGAAAGTGTGCTTGACCTTGCATTTCAACCGTATCAGCAGGGCCTCACAAACAATGTGGCTGCATACAATCCTTCTCTTTGAATGCACCCAATAGCCTGTGGCTGCCCTCTCTTTGTGTCTGATACGCATAACAGATAAACACAAGAAACAGATACCCACAGGTTAAATAAACAGTATGAACATGAAGTTTGATTGATAAAGATGGAGAGTTCAGGTTCAGTTCGTTGCGTGCCAACAATGTGTTTGTTAGCTTGTTTGTCTGTGCACAAATGTACCCCCCCCCCCCCCATAAAGACCATACATCATATACTATGGTCATTTTCATAGAGTATGCAATGTAAGTGCAAACATTTAGCATGCATGGAAAAGGTATATTGTAAATCAAGCATTTCCTTCTCCATCCACATTCCCTTGTATGCATCCTCCACATGTGCCGTTGATCTAGCTCATCATTTACAATAGGAAAAGTGAATGGGAGTTTGAAGTGTCCTCACCTGTCTATGTCTTTTATTTTGTACTCCATAACTTGATTGCTAAGGTCAATTTAAGATGCCAGGCTTGAAAATCCGTTGTGACTCACTATCCAAACCAGATGCAACTGGTTTCAAGTGGCCAAGAGACGTCTTCTTCGGTGAGGTTTAATGGCGGTTGGCATCCAATATATGTTGCATTACCGCCACCAACTAGACTGGGGTATATATCCATCATACTTTGATACAAAATGTGAAAAAGGGACTAACCATACACTCATTTAAAACCCACTACCCCATTCCACTATTTAACCCTACGGCCTGGGAGGACAGAACACCACCACTCAACACACCCTGTAACTCTTCTGAAGTCACATTTTGTACACCCAAGCACTTCTCTGCTACTGCGACCACTACACTACACACTCCTCTGTCCCATGCCCTCCTGCACACAAGATTTTCTGGTCTGATGAAACCAAGATTGAACTCTTTGGCCTGAATGCCAAGCGTCACGTCTGGAGGAAACCTGGCACCATCCCTATGGTGAAGCATGGTGGTGGCAGAATCATGCTGTGGGGATGTTTTTCAGCGGCAGGGACTGGGAGACTAGTCAGGATCGAGGGAAACATTTACAGAGCAAAGTACAGAGAGATCCGTGATGAAAACCTGCTCCAGCGTGCTCAGGACCTCAGACTGGGGCGAAGGTTCACCTTCCAACAGGACAACGAATCTAAGCACACAGGAGTGGCTTCGGTGCAAGTCTCTGAATGTCCTTGAGAGGCCCAGCCAGAGCCCGGACTTGAAGCCGATCTAACATCTCTAGAGAGACCTGATAATAGCTGTGCTGGGACGCTCCCCATCCAACCTGACAAAGCTTTAGAGGTTCTGCAGAGAAGAATGGGAGAAACTCCCCAAATACAGGTGTGCCAAGCTTGTAGCGTCATACCCAAGAAGACTCGAGGCTGTAATCGCTGCCAAAGGTGCTTCAACAAAGTACTGAGTAAAGGGTCTGAATACCTATGTAAATGTCATATTTCAGGTTTTTATTTGAAATAATTGTGGAAAATGTTCTAAAAGCCTTTTACCAAATAGGGCTATATTCTGTATTCCACCCCTACCTTGTCACAACACAACTGATTGACTCAAACGCATTAAGGAAAGAAATTCCACAAATTAACAAGGCACAACTGTTAATTGAAATGCCTTCCAGGTGAGTACCTCATGAAGCTGGTTGAGAGAATGCCAAGAGTGTGCAAAGCTGTCATCAAGGCAAAGGGTGGCTACTTTGAAGAATCTCAAAATGTATTTAACACCTTTTTGGTTACTACATGATTCCATATGTGTTATTTCATAGTTTTTTATTTGAAACCTTTCAAATCTCCCTATCATGGGGACAATTGGGGGAACCCTTCCCTGTTGTATCTTGGCCTGCTGTATCTCAGGCTCTGTAGTACACACATACCTTTATCAGAATCCCACAGTTCTTACCTTTCTAACAGTACTAAGCATGTGTTTTAGGACTTACAGTTTTGAAACCAAAAATGACTTAGAGGGTAGTATAAAATATAATGCCTCATTTAGAAAATGCCACCAGAGGGTGTCAGAGTTTCAAGTCAAAAGCAAAGCTGCTAAAAGTTCTGCTGAGATTACGTATTCTGTATGTTATTTATCTACACTACATAACCAAGAGTATTTGGACACCTGCTCGTCGAACATCTCATTCCAAAATCATGGGCATTAATATGGAGTTGGTCCCCCATTTGCTGCTATAACAGCCTCCACTCTTCTGGGAAGGCTTTCCACTAGATTTTGCAACATTGCTGCAGGGACTTGCTTCCATTCAGCCACAAGAGTATTAGTGAGGTCGGGCACGGATGTTGGGCGATTAAACCTGGCTCGCAGTCGGCGTTCCAATTTATCCCAGAGGTGTTTGATGGGGATGAGGTCAGGGCTCTGTACAGACCAGTCAAGTTCTTCCACACCGATCTCGACAAACCATTTCCGTATGGACCTCACTTTGTGCTTGGGATCATTGTCATCCTGAAACAGGAAAGGGCCTTCCCCAAACTGTTGCCACAAAGTTGGAAGCACAGAAACGTCTAGAATGTCATTGTATGCTGTAAATTTAGGATTTCCCTTCACTGGAACTAAGGAGCCTAGCCCGATCCATGAGAAACAGCCCCAGACCATTATTCCTCCTCCACCAAACTTTACACTATGCATTTGGGCAGGTAGCATTCTCCTGGCTTCCGCCAAACCCAGATTCGTCTGTTGGAATGCCAGACAGTGAAGCGTGATTCATCACTCCAGAAAACATGTTTCCACTGCTCCAGAGTCCAATGTCAGCAAGCTTTACACCACTCCAACTCCTCTAGCAGGGCAGAAATTTGACGAACTGACTTATTGGAAAGGTGGCATCCTATGACTGTGACACGTTGAAAGTCACTAAGCTCTTCAGTAAGGTCATTCCACTGCCAATATTTGTCTACGGAGACTGCATGGCTGTGTGCTCGATTTAATACACCCGAAATAGACAAATCCACTAATTTGAAGGGCTGTCCACATACTTTTGTATATAGTGTATTTATCAGAATTTGATTGATTAATCTATGTGCATGAAAAAACACAGATATTGAAACAAACAATTCTAAAAATCTACCTGCAATAAAGCATGCCTAGAAATATGATAATGATGGCGGTGTGGTTTTGAGTGTTAGAATGTTTTACTACATATTTTATAGCAGAGTGTGAATTTAACTCCTGAATTAATAAACTTCTCATAAATGTTATGCAGAGTGGAATTCCACTCTACCTTTAGTATTTAGTATGATGCGTAAATGTTACACAAAGGGTATGTTACAAAGGGTTTTGTTTGAATATAAAAAATGTGTAGGAAATGTGTTTTAGGGGTTTCACAATCTCATTAAAAAACGGTTTGGTGATTATTGTAATTGTTTTTAGAGCTTGGAGCTTTGTTCTCCACAATGTCCCAAAACCAATTGGGGAATAAACGGTATAACGTAATAAGGAATAATACAGTAGCCACTACTGAGTGGAATAGATTATTTAGCATTTTCTGCATTATTTCATGCTGTTCATATTAAACAGCTTTAACTTATGATATTCACTAATTGGATGGGTTATATTTAGGGCAATGTTTTATTTCTTTATGTTTGTATGCCATAACTTGAAAAGCATCTCACCGTATTTTTTTATGTATTTTACATGTTAAGTAAGCGAATTACCCAAAATAACACTCACGCAATACATCATTACATTTCTTCCCCAAATGAGCGGCGTTGTGGCACCAACTGGTGGTCGTATGGGGAACTTGTTTGTGACAGTATCACTTCCTATGTGTCAAAAAAATAAAAATAATTAAGAATAAAAACACGAACAAAAAGATATACAAAATATAGTTACCACACCTTAATAATCTAATTGGACTCGATTCTATATACGTCCACGGTCTTGACTAAATTACTCTATCATGGCATTTTGTCTAATGTCATATCTAGGGCGATCTTACTTAGTGGTGTGTTGCTTTGGGCACTATCCTAAGTTGATTACTACATGATAAGTCTACAGGTATAAGGCACTAGCTTCGGACAGTCTATAGGGATGATCTATGAACCTCTGGGGAGAAACTGGTGATTAATGTAGCTGTAGAGTCAAAGGGGCTTCAGGGTCTATTTTCAACTTTACCAAGACTGGTATTTTGCTCGGACCCTTAAGTGATCCTAGTATAAATCCTGACTAATTGTTTTGTTGTGCATGTGCGTTTCTGCTTGCACAAGTACACATGCCAAGGGCAAGAAAACCAAGTATCCTGGTAGGCTGCAACCTGGGTAGAGTGAGTCTGATGTCATCATTTAATTTCCATGTCAATGACCGTGTGTCAGTAAGAATCGGTGCCGACCTCAAGCCATATGCCAAGGGGACCTGTAGTGGTTTTATTACAAGTCAATGTATCTTACACCATTGTAGTGGCGATAGGTATGAAGGAGTCTATTTCATAGCTATGCTATCCACGGTGGAACTAACCTCACAACGGAAGTACTCTATAAGCACTGAACCAGTCGTACGGGGTTTGATCATGGTTCATGACCTCTAATAACTTTCCTCCTGAATGGAAGGTTTTATTTATTAGTGGCATGTGTGTTAACCATCAGAAGAGTGTTTTGGAAATTCTCTTCCACGTGTTGAAATCTGAGCGACTACTACCTCATCTGTCGCTGTTATCAAGGGCAATTCAAATTGTTAGGTCTCTAACCTTCTTACGGACTGTGGCTGGACTGACTGTTGCTGGCATTGGTACTGGTACCAAAGGGGGCCAGCTACCCTACCAATTTATCCCAAAATGTTATCCTACCGGAACACATGATTAGAGCATTTTACTACAGTAGTTGCATTGTAGTTGAGACTACACATGGCAAGAAGTGATTATTGTTACAATTTTTGGGGGGGAGGTGGAAAGTCCACTGGGCTTCTTTTACGACCACTGTGATATCTCAGATGTATTCTAAGGTTATCCTCGTCGAGGGGCTTGTCCGCTCCTCTCTGTTTTCATGGGGAAGTTTACAACTTGATTTCCTGATCGGACGGCCTCATACAGTGTTACATGTAGCCCCCCCACCCCAAACGAAAAGTTTGTGCCCTTTGTACGAGTTGTCAGTAGCCGCGTAGTTAGTAGATTGGCTGTAACCTTTCAACCAAAAGCCCTGGTGTTTGTGCTTCAAAATGCTCAGTGGCTGTCGTGACCTGAAGGACAAGAGAAGTTCATCTTAGCCACAGCATCGCATGACTCCAAGGAGGAGGGAAGTGGCTCACTCACAGAGACTGCTGGTTCGAAATCATGAAAATAAGAGTCTATTAGGTTTGCTGATTGAATGTGACGAGATATTGTAATATCTGCTCGAGTCAAATTCCGCACCAAGAGGTGTCGAAACATCTTTTCCCCAAGGAGTCCTGTCGACAGATACTCCTTGTGGGTGACTGTTACAGCCAGCGTTAGGAGAAGACAGTGTGATAAGTGGAGACGGCACAGTTACTTGTGACCATACTTGGTTGTTTTTCCAATCCATTAGTGGGATCAAACGATCCATCAAGTCTGCTCCAAGTAGCAGGTGTTCAGTGTCGAGGCTGCTAACATACACAGGGTGAACAAGCGATACGTCTTGGAAGTGTAGTTTCAGCATGAGACCCATTGTGAGAGGCGAGGTAGTCTGAGTGAAACCTCGAGGTTTAGTGTCGCATCGTTCCATTTTTAGACCAACATTTAGCTGGGTTCAAAGCCCTTTTGAGATCATTGAACAATGTTTGAGAGATGAGCGATATTGTCGAGCCCGAATCAATTACCACATCACAGTTTAAGCAGTCCTCCAGGACTGTTTCCAGGCAGCGACCCTCAGAGTTGCACTCTGTGGTCACATTCCCCACAAAGTGGAGTGATTGTTGGCAACAGCGTGATGTGTCATTTGTGTTCATGGTGAAAACAGATCGCCTTATCGGAGTTTGAGTGGAATTGGCTATTGCGATGTTGTTTGCCTTGTTTGCGTCACAACATTTCTTTATGAGTCTATAGTCAAAGCCCGGGGGCTTGTTTCTTGATCGAGCGGGCCCTGGATAGGGTTTTGAGTGAGAGCAGGGGTAATTTGATCTTTTTACGTCCTCGCTAATGGTGTTCATTTCATCTGACCTTTTCTCAGGCAATTCCATGACTAGTCATGGTGACATAGTTTTTTCCTCTTTCTCAAATTCTTGATGCTTTTGTACTTCTCTTAGCAGATATTCTAGAGAGTATTGGTCTACATTTTTGATCATCATTGAACCCTTTGTTACCCTTGTGCCCTGACAATTTGTGTGGGGGGTTGGGTGCAGGAACGTAGCGATCAGGTTGATTGTAGCGGTAGTCGTTTCGCTGGCGACGTTCTTTATAGTTATTTGAACCGCGATGGTTATTGGTTTTGTGGTAGATACCGTTGTTGTGCAGTCATCTCTCAACACTCCTATACTCTTTGGGCGCCTCCATTTTGATGTCTCAAAAGCTGTACTCGCACACTCTCTGAGTTCTGAGATTGGCAAACCAAAGTGGGCCGTAGGGCCCAAATAGTTAATGAAGTTGGGATACAAGTTCGACAGAAAAATGTTGTTTGAATGGTAATAGCTCTTCCATTCCTATTTCAGTGAGTAGGCCAAAGTAAGCTGAACAAAGCCTATGATAGTATGCTTGTGGGTGTTCAATCCGAGCTTGTTTGACAGTGTTAGTCAGCGAGCTGTCGTGTTTGCGAGTCGCAGAACCACTGAATTCTATTTTCAAAGCCGTGGCAAGTTTCACGGAGTCGTTTTGCACGTGTTGCTGTTGTAGACGGATTAACCTTGTCACATGTCTATTCGACGTTCGCTTCAACAGGTAAAGCCTGTCAGTACCCATAGCGTCAGGGTAGCCATCCAGCCAGCCGTCCTCTATGTCTGCTAAGAACGTCTGTGTTGTTTGGCTTCCCTGGAAAGGGGTCAAAGGTGCAGAAGTTTTTGACGATTTTGTCAAGGCGTTTCGTGTCAAGTGCGTGAAGAGGGTTGGCTTCATCCTGTGGGAAATTTTGGGCCGAAAGGCCAAGAGAAGCCAATCTTTGGCTTTGTTGGCGTGGAGGCGCCATATTACTCTGTGCCGCATGGCCAAGAGGAAAAGACTGAGGGACACCTGAGATAGGCAAGGTCTGAAACCTTCTGTCGTCTTCACTCTTTTGTGTACCGAGCTCCGGTTGCGAGCTTGGTTGCTTTATTGGTTAGTCACGCTGTAGCGCATGACTGTTCTGGAGTTCCTTCAGGTCGTATCTAAGGGTGGTATTCTGCTGCATAGGAGTTTTGTCATCCAACTTGATCATTGTGTCCTATTTATTTTTGGCTAAATTGAGTAGTTCCTGTAGAAGACGATTTTGTTCAAGAGTAATTGTTCCATTCTCAAACGCAGTTCCTCAGCCAGCAGTATCCTTTTTGGGGACTCTACTGCGGTACTGAACCAATGTCAATCTCTGCTGGCGCCCATACTTCAGGGCTAAACTGGAGAGAACCTTTACAAGGCCTGCGCCTGATGGTTTATTTTGGAGGGTGTTTATCTCAATTTCTGCAGTTTAAGGTACATTTCATTGCCCTTATGCTGAAAACAAATGCAATATAGACAACAACAAAAAATAACAATTAAATTAAATATTCATTCATGTTTATTTTCCACCATTAAAAACACTCTTACATATCTGTCTAGGTTAGAACTGTTGCTGTTAAAATACAATAAATAATTTTAATTCTGAACTGGAATAAACTGATTGATCACATCACACAGATTAGTAACAGAATCCACACACAGGCTTTTTGATAGTGCAACCCTAAGTAACAGTACAGATTAAAATTTATCAGGCTTACTGTACTTCTTACTGTAGAAATTATTGTTAAAAGAAAATCTAGGTTGGAACTGTTGCTGTTTAAAATTCAATACATATTTTTTATTCTGAACTAGAATAAACTGATTGAACACATCAGACAGATGTAGACCAGAATACACACACACAGTCCTAATGAGAGGTGTGTGGCTGGTTGAAATTTTCAACAAGCATGTCTATTCTTGGCTCAGTTTTTGACAGTGCAACATTGAGGTCATACTCAGCAATGAGACTGTTTCTGTACTTGTTCTTTAAGTATGTCAGAGTTGAGAACAATGACTCGCATAGGTATGTGGTACCAAACTGGATCAGAACATCTACTGCTTTCTCAGTCAGGCAGGGGGCCGCTTCCTGCTGTAGATGAGCAACCCAGAACTGTGTTTTTGCCTCAAAAAGCATCTTGCATCAATCAATTTATTCCAGTTCAGAAACCAAATTATTACTTGTATTTTAACAGCAACATTTCCAACGTAGACTAGTTTTCAACAATAATTTCTACAGTAAGATGTACAGTAGGCCTGATAATTTGTCATCTTCATCTGTACTGTTACTAAGGGTTGCACCATCTGTAAGTAGCTGGCTTGCTTTGGCTAATTTTAGCTATTAGCTGTGTAGGCCACAGGATTGTTTGAAAGCGAAACTCACATCTACTACTATGAGAGTTAGTACTCCCTTATTTATGCTTATCATCACATCGTCTGTTATAAAATTACAACAATGCCTTGCTAGCGGACTTACTTTTCAACTGTCGAAGCACTGTTTCCTGAAGCATTCTGCCCTGTTCTGAAAGAACTCCCTGGGTTTACCATCATGCTGTATGTTTGGTCAGGACGTGTCGTTTGTTAATTTGTTCGTTTTGAGAGACTCATTACTAACGTTAATGACTTCCCCGCACAAAACACATTGTGGGCGCTCCTCGTTATTTCTCAAAGTTTGTATGAAAGAGAGAGAAACTCATCCCTGTATTTGCGTTTCATGACAATTGAGCTCAGACAGAACTTGTGGCTAGCATGATAGCGGTGAGTGGGAAGGACAAGTCAGTGGCTGACAGGGAATCATCTGCTGCTGAATGACAGCGCTGCATCGTGTGTCGCGGAGTGATCTTCAAGAAAAATGCAGAAAAATAGTTCCGGTGAACCGAGAAGCACACGGGCATCTCCCTCTCCCACTCACGCAGTTGCCAAACTGAGCAGAGACCGCTGCTAAGCAGAGAGCGCACTGAACAGAGAGCACAGATGCACTTGGCCAAATTACTTGGCCACATAAACTGAACAAGTTCCAGAGACATGTGACTAACAGAAATGCAATAATGTGTCCATGATCAAATTGGGGGTCAAAATCAAAAGTAACAGTCAGTATCTGGTGTGGCCACCAGCTGCATTAGGTACTGCAGTGCATCTCCTCCTCATGGACTGCACCAGATTTGCCAGTTCTTGCTGTGAGATGTTACCCCACTCTTCCACCAAGGCACCTGCAAGTTCCCGAGTGGGGAACGGCTCTAGCCCTCACCCTCCGATCCAACAGGTCCCAGACATGCTCAATGGGATTGAGATCCGGGCTCTTCACTGGCCATGGCAGAACACTGACATTCCTGTCTTGCAGGAAATCACACACGGAACGAGCAGTACTACTTCCATTCGCTCTGGAAGATGATTCGTTGAAGATAGGCTAGCCAGCCGTGTCGCTGGTACCCAGTGGTGTGAAGAGAGTAGTGTAATAAGATGTTTGAGCAAAGTAATAGAATGGTTCCACTTAAATTCGCTTTTCTAGATACTTTACTTAGGACAGCTAATCAGCCGTACCAGTGATTGGTTGGGAGGTGAGTTTATCATCTCTACCTCGTGTTGAGATTCAGAGTGCAAACGTGAGCTGTAACTCTACGTCTCTCTGGTATGATATGTTAATTCTTAACTCATCATTTTATACAGTTTGTTCAAAAGGGCTGTTCCGTCAGGCTGACACGCTCTCTGACCTCACTCAGGGGTGTGACTTGTCACTGTGCAAAGTTTATGTAAAACAATTATCGCTTATGGCTCCTAAAATCATGTCCCTCTCTAAACAAAAACACTTTCATATTTCATGCATAATGCATAGGATGGAAACTTCGTACACGTAGTGGGAATACTTTCCAAGTTACAGTATTTCCTTTGACATTTTTAATGACATCACAAAACAACAAACAACACGACATTAATGTTCTCTAGATCGCCTCTGACCATTCCCCGCATTCTATGTTAGAAACATTGTTCCAGTAGTTGCCTTTGAACGTGTTAGAGTTTCGGCTGAAAAAATCTCCTGAAACAACAAAGGCACATTCCTTTGGTGAATTTGGAGAGGGAGAGCTTATTTACAACAGGGCGTGAGTTGTTAACCCCCAACAGTTCCCTCCCCCCCTCTGCAGGTGAGAGGGGGTCTGGTTGAAGTCATTCATTGCAAACCTGATCTGACTTATTTGGATCCTCACAGGACAGTCATGACATCATTCACAGATGGTATGTAGGCTGGTTGATGGCACCTGCAGGCCTGTTAGAGGGACAACTGGACAGAACATATCATAATTCTTGGATTTCAGCTGAGAACCTCCTCTCCTTCCCCATCCTTCAAGGAAAACCCCTTCTTTACACTTCCTGTTAGGCATGATGCTCTAAAGCCGTGTCTCTCCATTTCTCTCATGTTGTGTGGTAGTACCTATAGTTGACCCCTAGACACTTTCAAATTGTTTGCCTGTGAATGGTTGTCCACATCATTATGCAATTTACATTTTACCTTTACCATCTCACAGAATTTAAATGATCCCTGAACTTCCCCAGTCTCTCTCTCTCTCTCTCGCTCTCTCTCTCGCGATCTCTCTCGCTCTCTCTCTCGCTCTCGCTCTCTCTCTCGCTCTCGCTCTCTCTCTCTCTCTCTCATTAGGGTAAGTTGTTTTGCTGTTGGCGACAATACCATGCTGCCTAATCAACTACTTTATCCCACTCATACTAAACTTTGCTCACTCTTATTCAACTGCCCTTTGATTAAATTGGTTTAATTCAATGTTTAAATTTGCTTCAAGTGTGGTTTTTACTGAAAGTTGACAGCTTTCAAGGACCTCTGCTAATTCTGTTGTCATGTTCTCTGGATCTGGCGACACCTATAGCTTTGATTGTTGTCTGTGTTCTGGATAAAAAATCTATACATTTAATTTATTCTTTACAAATTAAAAAAACATATTATTATTATGTTATTGGGAAAATGGACATCTTCAAAACCCAACCTTAATTTACCAGTTGTGACACACGGATGATCCAACCTCAGTTTTAGAGAGACTGATTTTATGACCAAAATTATCCTATTTACACTTTGTAGTAAATGTTGACACTAGAATAACTTTTTACGACTCATATCGATGCCCATACGTTTTTTTTTTCAAAGGGATGCTTTGCTTTTTAAAGGCAGTCACTCTTTAAGAGGGGTTCCTGCAGATGCAGTAACGCCCCGAATAGCGGGCCGCAATCAGACCATTCTCCATCTCTCGTGATCCTGCGACAGCGACTTGTCAAGTGCGCAGTAGGGTGTCTGATTTAAAATGACCCGTGCTATCCGCGATTCCCCACAATCGGTACCCCAAGTGGTGCACGTTTTGATTTTTGCCCTAGAACTACACACCTGATTTAAATAATCACAAATCTTTTATAATTTCAATCAACTGTGTAGTGTTAAAGAGAGAGAAAAAAAAAAAGGTGCACTCTAGACGTCCAAAGGATACCAGCTTGCAGTGACCATTTTAAAACGATGGACATTATTCAAGCCAATAAGACCGTCTAATGTATGCGCTCTCTCCAATCAGGATTGGACCGAGTGAAGAAAAGCGAGTGTGTACGGAAACCACCGAAAGGCATACTGATATAACTGGGTTTAGTGCGTAGATTTGATAGTGTTCGGTCTTTTGTGTAACGGACGGTTTGGCCAGCCAAGATAGTCTAAAGTGAGAGAAAAACCAACTGGATGATGAGTTATCAAAGACAGAATATGAAGTGTCTTAAAATATTGTCTATAACCGTCGCGCTGTTGATAGCGCACAGCTCTGCTATTATAAGGTAACATATTTTCGTCAGTTGCTTGGTTAACTTTTGAATAACGCAAGTAATTATTATTTCGCCATCCCGTGACGAGTATAGAATAGGCTATGTCTGGGGTAGTTTAATTTCCTGACGTTGGGCAATTATTATTGCCAATTTCACATGCATATTTGTTTAGGCACATGTGAGTCGCATTTTGGTACACCCACAGAACGTTTCTATAACGCTGGCATGTTCATGACATCTATCTCCTAAAGTTTGAATTGAAGTTAACATAGATTGTACATAATAACGAAGCAATTAAGTTGTAAAATAGAACCAAGCTGCTCGTAAATGTATGGGAACATCAGTATAAAACAGGAAGTACGTTAGAGCGCACGAGTTATGAATTATTTGTTAAACAAATTACGACCGATAAACTAATTCTCTTCGTTATCATATAAATGGGCCTTTAGAATCCCCCTCCACAAGACGCGCAGTATGCGCCGCCTGATGAACGACAATGGGATGAGTTTTGAACAACTCCAGAACATGGCCAAGACCGTTGGTGGTGCAGGAACTGACACACCAACACCCGTACCAGCAACCACTCAGAGCCCGAAAGTGCCAGTTGAGAGACTCACTAACTTCATGGATGTAAGTGGATATTGTCACTAGGCCTGGTTTAATTCTAGCTTATTCTAGGTTGACTGAAACAACAATAATAAGTAAAGCCAGGGTTCTCCAGGAGTTGGGTGTGCAGGCTTTTGTTCCAACCCTTCATAACATGCCCAATCTGCTAATCATGGCCCAGATTGAAGATCATGAGATGTGTGTATGTAATTTATTTATTTGGTTTAATAAATCTTGCACATTCAGTATCTCTCTCCCCGGGAGTTAGGAAAAGAGAACTGTAATATAGACTTATGCCTATTTATCGTATGAATGTGGTGTTTATGTCAAATCTCTCTACAGGCTCAGTATTATGGGGTGATCAGCATAGGCACACCACCCCAGGACTTTACTGTGCTGTTTGACACCGGCTCCTCCAACCTGTGGGTGCCCTCCATTCACTGCTCCTTCCTGGATGTTGCATGCTGTGAGTCAGTCTATTATTGCCTTTGCTGCACTTCACCATAGCCACGGGAAGTAGGGGTGCAGAGGGTGCAACAACAAAAAAAGATGCAACAATTTTTACGATTTTAGTTACAGTTCATAAAAGTCAATTGAAATCAAATAATTTGCCCCTAATCTATGGATTTCACATTACTGGGATTATAGATATGCACCTGTTGGTCACCGATATCTTTAAAGGTAGGGGCGTGGATCAGAAAACCAGTCAGTATTTGGTGTGACCACAATTTGCCTCATGCAAACATCTCCTTCGCATCGAGTTGATCAGGCTATTGGTTTTGGCACGTTGTCCCACTCCTCTTCAATGGGTGTGCGAAGATGTTGGCGGGAACTGGAACACACTGTCATGCATGTCGATCCAGAACATCCCAAACATGCTCAATGGGTGACATGTCTGAGTATGCAGGCCATGGAAGAAGTGGGATATTTTAAACTTCCAGGAATTGTGAACAGATCCTTGTGACATGGGGCTGTGCATTATCATGCTCAAACATGAAGTGATGTCGGTGGATGAATGGCACGACAATGGGCTTCAGGATCTTGTCACAGTATACTGTGCATTCAAACTGCCTTCGATAAAATTCAATTGTGTTCATTGTCCATAGCTTATGCCTGCCCAGACCATAACCCCACCGTCACCATGGGGGCACTCTGTTCACAACGTTGACACCCGCAAACCACTCACCCACACAATGCCGAACACACTATCTGCCATCTGCCCGGTACAGTTGAAACTGGGATTCGTCTGTGAAGAGCACACTTCTCCAGCATGCCAGTGGCCATCGAAGGTGAACATTTGCCCACTGAAGTCGGTTACAATGCCGAACTGCAGTCAGGTCAAGACCCTTGTGAGGATGGCGAGCACACAGATCTTACCAGAGACTGTTTCTGACAATTTGTGCACAAATTCTTTGTGAAAATTACGTTTCATCAGTTGTCTGGGTGGCTGGTCTCAGACGGTCCCGCAGGTGAAGAAGCTGGATGTGGAGGTCCTGGGCTGGCGTGGTTACATGTGGTATGCGTTTGTTAAGCCGATTGGACGTACTGCCAAATTCTCTAAAAGGACGTTGAAGGCAGCTTATGGTAGAGAAATTAACATTAATTCCTGCAGTCAACATGCCAATTGCACGCTCCCTCAACTTGACACAACTGCAGATTTTAGTGCCATTTATTGTCCCCAACACATAAAGCTTCTTTATATGCCACACTTGTCAGGTGGATGGATTATCTTGGCAAAGGAGAAATGCTCACTAACAGGGATGTAAACAAATGTGTGCCCAAAATCAAACTTTGAGCGTATGGGATCTTTTTATTTCAGCTCATAAAACATGGGACCAACATTTTACATGTTGCATTTATATTTTTGTTCAGTGTATATACAGTACAAGTCATCAGTTTGGACACCTACTCATTCCAGAATTGTATTTTTATTTTCTACATTGTAGAAGACATCAACCATGAAATGACACATGGAATCATGTAGTAACCAAAAAAGTGTTAAACAAACCAAAATATCTTATTTGATGACAGCTTTGCACACTCTTGACATTCTCTCAACCAGCTTAATGAGGTAGTCACCTAAAATGCATTTCAATTAACAGGTGTGCCTTGTTAAAAGTACATTTGTGGAATTTATTTTCTTCATGCGTTTGAGTCAATCAGTTGTGTTGTGACAAGGTAGGGGTGGTATACAAAATATAGCCCTATTTGGTAAAATACCAAGTCCATATGATGGCAAGAACAGCTCAAATAAGCAAAGATAAATGACCGTCCATCATTACTTTAAGACGTGAAGGTCAGTCAATCTGTAAAATCCGTTAAAAAAAGTGTAGTCGCAAAAACCTTTTGAGTGCTATGATGAAACTGGCTCTCATGAGGACTGGCACAGGAAAGGAAGACCCAGGGTTAACTCTGCTGCAGAGGATGAGTTCATTAGAGGTAACTGCACCTCAGACTGCAGCCCAAATAAATGCTTAAGAGTTCAAGTAACAGACACATCTCAACATCAACTGTTCAGAGGAGACTGTGTGCATCAGGCCTTCATAGTAGAGTTTTTGCAAAGAAACCACTACTTAAGGACCCCAATAATAAGAAGAGACTTGCTTGGGCTAAGAAACATGAGCAATGGACATTAGTCCGGTGGAAATCTGTCCTTTGGTCTGAGTCCAAATTTGAGATTTTTGGTTCTAACTGCCGTGTCTTTGTGAGATGCAGAGTAGGTGAACGGATGATCTCTGCATGTGTGGTGCCCACCGTGAATCGTGGGGGTGCTTTGCTGGTGACACTGTCGGTGATTGATTGATTTATAATTCAAGGCACACTTAACTAGCATGGCTACCACAGCATTCTGCAGTGATACGCCATTCCATCTGGTTTGCCCTTAGTGGGACTCGTTTGTTTTTCAACAGGACAATGACCCGACACTTCCAGGCTGTGTAAGGGCTATTTGACCAAGAAAGAGAGGAGTTCATCAGATGACCTGGCCTCCACAATCACCTGACCTCAACCCAATTGAGATGTTTGGGATGAGTTGGACCGCAGAGTGAAGGAAAAGCAACCAACAAGTGCTCAGCATATGTGGGAACTCCTTCAAGACTGTTGGAAAAGCATTCCAGGCGAAGCTGGTTGAGAGAATTCCAAGCGTGTGCAAAGCTGTCATCGTGGCGACTTTAAGGAATCTAAAATATATTTTTGGTTACATGATTCCATATGTGTTATTTCATTTGTTTTTAATGTCTTCACTAAAAATGAATGATTAGGTGTGTCCAAGCTTTTGACTGGTACTGTATATTTTGTGGAAATGTATCTTTTTTCTTCTCACAAGTAGTGCACTGGGCCATTTAGTAGTCCTGTATTAGTG
The DNA here is from genome assembly GCF_045679555.1 of Salvelinus alpinus. Taxonomy (NCBI): domain Eukaryota; kingdom Metazoa; phylum Chordata; class Actinopteri; order Salmoniformes; family Salmonidae; genus Salvelinus; species Salvelinus alpinus. Next base: position 55,359,237 of record NC_092086.1, on the reverse strand, counting down.
GACCAATCTAGACATCTGTAGCGCGGGCAAAACATTTTTTTCAGCATCTCAGCTTTGGCAAAAAGGTAGTTGTATGATTAAGAACAGTATCGTGTGGTGTTCAATAGTTGGAATTGTAAGAGGTGTTGCCCTGTCCCTTTTCTCTGCGATCATTCTAACGGAATCCAGAAAAAACAAAACCCTCTCCTTAAACATTTACATCAAAAGGTCCCGTGTGGCTCAGTTGGTAGAGCATGGCGCTTGCAACGCCAGGGTCGTAGGTTCATTCCCCACGGGGGACCAGGATGAATATGTATGAACTTTCCAATTTGTAAGTCGCTCTGGATAAGAGCGTCTGCTAAATGACGTAAATGTAAATGTAAAAGGTGCAAAGTTATGGGCAAAGACTCAAGACATCCATCAATAAAAAATAAAAAATGTTCTTCTTCAAATAACATGGAAAACAACCACTTTTTGTGCAGTATTAATTACCATCCTTACAAACGTAATGTAAATTAACATTACTGTATTGTACATTGGCTGGTCATTTAGGTTTGTACCTGTAGACTTTCCATCACAAATGCACAATACGGTATTTGAGTAGATTGAGACATCAAGTGGTTTGTGACATGTGCTGAGTTGATTGCGCATGGCTCTTGCAACGCTAGGGTTGTGGGTTCGATTCCCACGGGGGACCAATATGAAAATGTATGCACTCACTACTGTAAATTCCTCTGCATAAGAGCATCTACTAACATGTAAATTAATAGATCAGTTCAGTTTCCACAGAAATAAGTTGCATTTGCAAAGTATTTCAAGAAACTGGAAAACCTATATCAAATGTAGAGAATTATCAGACTCAAGTTACAAATGCTAGTAAACACTGAAATACAATTATTTTGTTTCACACTAGTGCACTGGGTCTTCGCTAGTCCTGTATTAGCGGACGATATAGGTCTTCAGCGTGGGCATTTTTTTGCATCCTCCCTGTCGGCGTAGCACCCCCTGCCCCAAACTACTTCCCGTGGCTATGCACTTCACTCATAACATATGGTTTTACTATCCGCTGAGTCTCCTATGGATGTCGTTTTATTTATTTATTTATTTTTTAAGGCTGCCCCCCACACCTCTCTGATTCGGAGGGGTTGGGTTAAATGCGGAAGACACATTTCAGTTGTACAACTGACTAGGTATCTCCCTTTTATCATATAATCATGAGATGGGTACAAAAGATAAAGTTGCAAATACTAGTTTTTTTTGTTGTTGTTGATCATCCATGCTGTACTGGAAGTCATATTCATCGTTTTAAGGCGGCATGAGGGACGTGTTTGTTTTGTATGAAAATGAGTGCCATTTATCCAACCTGAGATGGTTGTGAACTTTATGTGCACCTCTGCTTAGGGCTCCACCATCGTTATAACTCGGAGAAGTCGAGCACGTATGTTCAGAATGGCACCAAATTCTCCATCCAGTATGGCAGAGGCAGCTTGTCTGGGTTCATCAGTGGGGACACTGTGTCTGTAAGTGGACTTTTCTGTGTGTGCACACCGTGTCCATTGTTTATTTGCATTCCTCTCACTTAAGTGGACAAATCCACAGCATTTTTCTGTAATTTTACCATTGTCCATTTTAAGTGATGGAATGTGGAGCATAGTCTGCATACCATTTCTTACTGTGTATTGTTTGTAAACCTCACTGTGTTCATGAACAATCTGCTTTGTACATCACAGTTCCTGTTCTTCACTCCATCCCCCTCAGTTGGCTGGCATGCAGGTCACTGGTCAACAGTTTGGTGAGGCCGTGAAGCAACCTGGCATCACGTTTGCAGTGGCACGCTTTGACGGGGTGCTGGGCATGGGCTACCCTACCATATCTGTCGATAAGATAACCCCTGTGTTTGACACCGCCATGGCTGCCAAGCTGTTGCCTCAGAACATATTTTCCTTCTATATTAGCAGGTTGGTTTTAGGGATTTTTTTTCTCATTTTTAATACATTCCTACTAAGGGCCGTAGGTCAATGTGTGGTTTGTTGACTTGTGATTTTGTTTTAAACGATTTTTTTTAAAGTCCTGTTTGCTGTTGGAGGTCAACTGAAAGGAGTTTATCATTTTATTTGAACTGTGATATTTTTAGCTTCTGTTGTCCTGAAATTCTTTAACCACACTTTCTGTCATATTTAAGTGAAATAGTTCACCTAATTTCAGTTTGTGACAACAAGCACGTTATAGTGTAGAGAATCATTGTGCCATCTACACCACTGAAATATTCCATTTTAGCTGAAGCTGGTGTACAAAACTGAAAGTAAAAGAGCAATAACAAAACTTAAGAATGGGAAGCATAGAATAGAACATCTACTGCTTAGACTTGCATTCAATGAGTGACAGATCTATAACGCACATTTCTATGTGCATTTGGTTGGGTCACCCAAAAAGTTACATATTGCAGCTTTAACATGTATTTATTTTTGTGGGTAAAGTCTATGAACATAAACCACAGGTTAATTAAACATTTGCATAACTTGTACAACCTTGTATTCTTGTGTTGTCACTAGCTTCAACGGGGTTAAGGCAATACAATTACATATCTGACAGTTAGATTGAACTAAACTTGTAACCCCTTTTGATATCCTGTTCCTCAGAGTTCCATTTGCTGCTGTAGGAGGAGAGCTGATGCTGGGAGGCACGGACCCACTGTACTACACTGGAGACCTGCACTATGTCAATGTCACACGCAAGGCCTATTGGCAGATTGAGATGAGCAGGTAAGCAACTTGGTTCTCATCTACACAGAGGCTCTTTTATAATATCTATTCCAGAGGAGAACTGCCCCCTCATTGAAGCCATGAAGTTCAAGGCTGATGGGGTACTGCATGCTGCTGTTTCCAGAAAGCAGGATCCCCCATTATAGTCAATGGAAAAAATAACTATCTCCGTGTAAATAATCAAAGACAATCATTGTACCAATAATTGCTTCTATTACACCAGATGCATGTCCTTGAACCGATTTATTAAGAAATCGCACACAATGTTATAAGGATAATTTAGTCTTGAGTGATCACAGCTAATTGGTGCTCTGCAGTGTGGAAGTGGGAAACCAGCTGACGTTGTGCAAGGCCGGTTGCCAAGCGATTGTTGACACGGGAACGTCCCTCATCACCGGGCCTGCGGAGGAGGTCCGGGCGCTGCATAAAGCCATCGGAGCCTTGCCTCTACTGATGGGAGAGGTAGGTACAGGAGTCTGTAGACTAAATGTCTACCTGTTGTAGCATATAAGTACATTCTATCAGTTCCAACCTCTGTTTTAGTTCTCCTGAATGACCAACAAAAGATTTCAATCATGCACGCATGTATTGTAGTGATAGAAGTTTTGATTTGTGAAGTACATGCAGTTATTTTTAACTTACTTGCACTTTATTTTTTTCTTCCTCTCAGTATTGGATTGACTGCAAGAAGGTTTCCTCTCTCCCCGTCATCACATTCAACCTGGGAGGGAAGATGTTCAACTTGACTGGAGACGACTATATCATAATGGTAAATTGCACCTCATGACCAGTGTTCAATGTGGCCTGCCTGCCAGTAGGAAAGTCTGTGAAATTTGACAACTTCAATCATCATCACTTAAACAGTTAATCACAGTTCGCATGCGTATATGCATTTTACTACATCTTGAAATGTATTATGATATTTAATTCTCTGGACATGCCTGCCGTTGAGAATCATTCAAAAGCTTCTCCCCTATGTGCTGCAGGATTCCCAGATGGGTCAGAAAATCTGTCTGTCAGGCTTCATGGCCATGAACATCCCTCCTCCGGCTGGACCGCTGTGGATCCTGGGAGATGTGTTCATTGGACGCTACTACAGCGTGTTTGATAGAGACGCAGACCGCGTGGGGTTCGCCCCTGCCAAGTAGAGGGGAGAAACCACAAACAACCCCTAGCCACATGTGGAGATCTGAAAGGATTTGATGGGTATTAGCAATATAGTGGTCCTACCAAACCAAGGTGCAAGGTGGAGCTAGTACCTATCAAATCCCCACAGATCATGCTGAATTATAGGAGAGGCACACCACCAAAATGAACAAACGCCCCCCAAAAGAAACTTGTCTTAGCCTCTTTTTCTTCTTTTGGGGGGGTGCGGGGGGGGGGGCTGTTTCTTAATTTTCTTTTAAGACTAATAAAAGTGTTCCCGGGTGAGTTTGGTGAATGATTAATAAATAGTTACAGATCAAAACTGATATGAGCTGCTGTATGCAGTTCAGCTTGGTGTTTTGTATGAAGACGAAGTGGTACTGTTGTATCTCCTATCTGACAATGCAACCACTTTTATGTTTGGAAAGCAGATTACTGAATGCATATCTTTATTCTAAATACATTTCCTTTGTAGATGAAGCAGAAGACTGAATGCATATCATTGTAGATTCAACTCTGGTTGATTTAACAAAAACAATGTTGACGTCCAGTGAATTTGACTATGTACCAAGGACCAGGGTACAGTAATAGTATCAAGGTTTCTCAAACTTTTTTTGTGAAACGATGTCTTGTGATGTGTACACTTGAACTCTTATTGTACGTTGACCCCAAGACCATGATGCTTCCGTTATAGCCTAAATAAACTGGTAATGCACTACAGCATCTGATTCTAACATTAATCAAAAGATGTGACACTGAAAAATGTATTTTATTAAATAAAAATCAAGTCATTCTTGTCCAGAATGAACTGGTGGTAGTTGTATGCTTCAGCAGACATCCTTTAAGAGTAAGTGCCCTCAAAGGAGCTATACAAGTGTGTTCAGTACAGGGAAGGAAATTGACCTAACCAAACTTCTCAACCCCACCCTTTTCATGTTTTACTCAAAGATTTAGGGGTTGAATTTAAGGATTTTATGCACTGGGCTAGTAGACCAGATTGACAAGCCAGTTTTAAAATCTATGCCGTGCGATATTTGACTTTGACTAGACCATTACATTTACATTTAAGTCATTTAGCAGACGCTCTTATCCAGAGCGACTTACAAATTGGTGCATTCACCTTATGATATCCAGTGGAACAACCACTTTACAATAGTGCATCTAACTCTTTTAAGGGGGGGGGGGGGGGTTAGAAGGATTACTTTATCCTATCCTAGGTATTCCTTAAAGAGGTGGGGTTTCAGGTGTCTCCGGAAGGTGGTGATTGACTCCGCTGACCTGGCGTCGTGAGGGAGTTTGTTCCACCATTGGGGTGCCAGAGCAGCGAACAGTTTTGACTGGGCTGAGCGGGAACTGTACTTCCTCAGAGGTAGGGAGGCGAGCAGGCCAGAGGTGGATGAACGCAGTGCCCTTGTTTGGGTGTAGGGCCTGATCAGAGCCTGAAGGTACGGAGGTGCCGTTCCCCTCACAGCTCCGTAGGCAAGCACCATGGTCTTGTAGCGGATGCGAGCTTCAACTGGAAGCCAGTGGAGAGAGCGGAGGAGCGGGGTGACGTGAGAGAACTTGGGAAAGTTGAACACCAGACGGGCTGCGGCGTTCTGGATGAGTTGTAGGGGTTTAATGGCACAGGCAGGGAGCCCAGCCAACAGCGAGTTGCAGTAATCCAGACGGGAGATGACAAGTGCCTGGATTAGGACCTGCGCCGCTTCCTGCGTGAGGCAGGGTCGTACTCTGCGAATGTTGTAGAGCATGAACCTACAGGAACGGGTCACCGCCTTGATGTTAGTTGAGAACGACAGGGTGTTGTCCAGGATCACGCCAAGGTTCTTAGCACTCTGGGAGGAGGACACAATGGAGTTGTCAACCGTGATGGCGAGATCATGGAACGGGCAGTCCTTCCCCGGGAGGAAGAGCAGCTCCGTCTTGCCGAGGTTCAGCTTGAGGTGGTGATCCGTCATCCACACTGATATGTCTGCCAGACATGCAGAGATGCGATTCACCACCTGGTTATCAGAGGGGGGAAAGGAGAAGATTAATTGTGTGTCGTCTGCATAGCAATGATAGGAGAGACCATGTGAGGATATGACAGAGCCAAGTGACTTGGTGTATAGCGAGAATAGGAGAGGGCCTAGAACAGAGCCCTGGGGGACACCAGTGGTGAGAGCACGTGGTGCGGAGACAGATTCTCGCCACGCCACCTGGTAGGAGCGACCTGTCAGGTAGGACGCAATCCAAGCGTGGACCTTGCCGGAGATGCCCAGCTCGGAGAGGGTGGAGAGGAGGATCTGATGGTTCACAGTATCAAAGGCAGCCGATAGGTCTAGAAGGATGAGAGCAGAGGAGAGAGAGTTAGCTTTAGCAGTGCGGAGCGCCTCCGTGACACAGAGAAGAGCAGTCTCAGTTGAATGACTAGTCTTGAAACCTGACTGATTTGGATCAAGAAGGTCATTCTGAGAGAGATAGCAGGAGAGCTGGCCAAGGACGGCACGTTCAAGAGTTTTGGAGAGAAAAGAAAGGGATACTGGTCTGTAGTTATTGACATCGGAGGGATCGAGTGTAGGTTTTTTCAGAAGGGGTGCAACTCTCGCTCTCTTGAAGACGGAAGGGACGTAGCCAGCGGTCAAGGATGAGTTGATGAGCGAGGTGAGGTAAGGGAGAAGGTCTCCGGAAATGGTCTGGAGAAGAGAGGAGGGGATAGGGTCAAGCGGGCAGGTTGTTGGGCGGCCGGCCGTCACAAGACGCGAGATTTCATCTGGAGAGAGAGGGGAGAAAGAGGTCAAAGCACAGGGTAGGGCAGTGTGAGCAGAACCAGCGGTGTCGTTTGACTTAGCAAACGAGGATCGGATGTCGTCGACCTTCTTTTCAAAATGGTTGACGAAGTCATCCGCAGAGAGGGAGGAGGGGGGAGGAGGAGAAGGTGGCAAAGAGCTTCCTAGGGTTAGAGGCAGATGCTTGGAATTTAGAGTGGTAGAAATTGGCTTTAGCAGCAGAGACAGAAGAGGAGAATGTAGAGAGGAGGGAGTGAAAGGATGCCAGGTCCGCAGGGAGGCGAGTTTTCCTCCATTTCCGCTCGGCTGCCCAGAGCCCTGTTCTGTGAGCTCGCAATGAGTCGTCGAGCCACGGAGCAGGAGGGGAGGACCGAGCCGGCCTGGAGGATAGGGGACATAGAGAGTCAAAGGATGCAGAAAGGGAGGAGAGGAGGGTTGAGGAGGCAGAATCAGGAGATAGGTTGGAGAAGGTTTGAGCAGAGGGAAGAGATGATAGGATGGAAGAGGAGAGAGTAGCGGGGGAGAGAGAGCGAAGGTTGGGACGGCGCGATACCATCCGAGTAGGGGCAGTGTGGGAAGTGTTGGATGAGAGCGAGAGGGAAAAGGATACAAGGTAGTGGTCGGAGACTTGGAGGGGAGTTGCAATGAGATTAGTGGAAGAACAGCATCTAGACCACATATTACAACCGACTAGTTGACCACTATTTCTACTAGCTAGGGCTGAAAAGTACTAGCCTCCGTCTAGCTTAATTTCCATCTCTTCCGGCTGCCAGCTACCTGTTGCTGCTGTATCCTACCCAAAAATTATTTTCCCTGCAAGCCTCATGATAAGAAATTACCAATTTTTATTTGCACAAAAACAACCACAAGAAACATCTGCCGCAACATTTATTATCGGAGTATACAAAGTGCTGTGTACCATTCAGTTCCATAGCTAAAAGTAAATCGAAAACTGTCAACAAAAAAACTAAACCTACATTACATGCAAGCATATCGTCTCTAGGCTGAAATACTCAAGGGAGATGTTGTCTACTTTGTGGTTCATAACAGTTGTAGTAAACTTTGCGTGGCAAAATGACCCCAACAACAGCACAGAAATCTTTGTAGTTTAAGTCAGGTCTACAGAGACAAATCTGCACACAAAAACATTCTTTATAAGTAGTCCCATCACGGATTGAGCCGTTAATATCAGTACACCTAGAATTAAGCACTTCTGAACACTGTGTGGTTGTGGTGGTAGCATTGCAAACATACTCTGCTTTTTTGGTTACAAACGTATAATACAAAAATACTAAACTATCTCCATTACATGTCAAAGATTTTCTTGTATAATGCTCTACTGTACCAAGCACTCCCTCCACTCCTACTAGGATAGACAATATTGTGTTAATTGGGAAGATGTATTTTTTTCAATCACAGATGAGCAAAGTGCAGATTTATATTTTATCATATTTGCATAACACTTATTTTGTATTTAACCTTTAACTAGGCAAGTCAGTAAAGAAAAAATATCTTATTTACAATGACAGCCTACACTGGCCAAACCTAGAAGATGCTGGGCCAATTGTGCGCTGCCCTATGGGACTCCCAATCACGGTTGGTTGTGATACAGCCTGGAATTGAACCAGGGTGTCTGTAGTGATGCCTCTAGCACTGAGATGTAGTGCCTTAGACCGCTGCACCACTCGGGAGGCCACTCTCGAAGAAGGCTTGTGATTGAACACTGGACATCTTGGCATGGGATGGTTATAGCTGCTACCTGACCTGGTTTAAATCCCTGTCTGTCTGCTGGATGTCAACTCAGTCAACATCAGATTAACCCTGGCTGTCTTTCAATGTGGGTTGATCTTATATGTCAATGGGGTTGACCAGCACCCTTAAATGCACACAGTGCGCACCAAAATGAATACCTACCGACCCGTGTCTAAGTGTAAAGTTAATGTAACTACCATAAATAATAAAGGAAATGTCTCTCTAAACTGAACATACCTTTGTTCCAATATCTACACAAACATACCACAGAAGACGATATACAGTGCCTTGAGAAAGTATTCACACCCCTAGCATTTTTTCACATTTTGTGTCAGACGGAATTACAAATGAAAAGCTGAAATGTCTCGTGTCAATAAGTATTCAACCCCTTAGTTATGGCAAGCCTAAATAATGTCATGAGTAAAATGTTCTTTACAAGTCACGTAAGTTGCACGGACTCACTGTGTTTAACATGATTTTTGAACGACTACCTCTTCTCTGTAATCCACACACACACACAATTATCTGTAAGGTTCCTCAGTCAAACAGTGAATTTCAAACACAGATTCAACCAAAGACCAGGGAGGTTTTCCAATGCCCCGCAAAGAAAGGCAACTATTGGTAAAAAAAAAGAAAGGCAGACATTGAATATCCCTTTGAGCATGGTGAAGTTATTACTTACACTTTGGATGGTGTAGTTAAGAGTTTAAAGAGTTTATAGGAGAAAACTGAGGATGGATCAACAACATTGTAGTTACTCCACAAAACATGCATCCTGTTTGAAATAATGCACCAAAGCAAAACTGCAAAAAACTTGGCAATGAAATCAACTTTATGTCCTCAATACACAGCATTATATTTGGGGCAAATCCAACAACCCATTGCCAAGTACCACTCTTCATATCTTCAAGCATGGTGGTGGCTGCATCATGTTATGGGTCTGCTTGTCGGCAAGAACTAGGAACTTTTTTAGGATAAAAAAATAAACAATAGAGCTAAGCACAGGCAAAATCCTAGAGGAAAACCTTGTTCAGTCTGCTTTCCAACAGATAGAGTCAAATTCACCTTTCAGCAGAACAATAACCTAAAAAACAAGGCGAAATATATACTGGTGGCGCTTACCAAGACAACATTGAATGTTCCTGAGTGACCTATTTACAGTTTTGACTTAAAATTGTCTTGAAAAATCTATGGCAAGACTTGAAAATGGCTGTCTAGCAAAGATTAACAACCAACTTGACAGAGCTTGAAGAATTTTTTAAATTATGTGCAGATAATGTGCAATCCTGGTGTGCAAAGCTTTTAGAGACTTAACTAGAAAGACAAAGCTATAATCGCTGCCAAAAGTGATTCTAACATATGACTTAGGGGTGTGAAGACTTATGTCAATGTCATATTTCAGCTCGACGGCAGGTAGCCCAGTGGTTAGAGCCGTGAGCCAGTAACAGAAAGATTGCTGGATCAAATCCCCGAGCTGACAAGGTAAAAATATGTCATTCTGCCCCTGAACAAGGCAGTTGACCCACTGCTTCCCGGTAGGCTGTCATGGTAAATAAGAACTTGTCCTTAACTGACTTGCCTAGTTAAATAAAATATTTCATTTTCTTAAACATGTTTTCACTTTGTCAGTTATGGGGTATTGTCTGTAGATGGGTGAGAAAAATATATATTTTAAATTGAGGCTGTAACACAAAATGTGGAAGAAGTCAATGAGTATGAATGTTTTCTGAAGACACTATATCATGACTGAGCAACAGTTACCTTATACCAGTAAGGACCGCTGAAGCAAGACCAGACCTGAAAGCCAAACTGACAAATACTGTATTTGCAACTGGAAACATATTTTTTTCCACAGCATCCGACAGAGGTGCTCTGTCTTTGATAAATTTGCTCTCAGCTTAACATCCTAACTAGCGCAAAATGTAATTTGAAAAAAAGCACACCAACCATTTTGTTATGAGTGGGAGGAAGTCATGCCAGATTTGTTTCATACAAGGTATGCAACAACCAGTTTCACCCAACAAAGACCTATGAATGAACATATACGTCAAGTATTTTATCTTAACGTCACAAGACATATTTGACGTCATAAACAGACAGCACAGAGGTGTATAACAATAACCCAACGTATGATTAACTTTCTACATTGGTATTCTTACTCATGCAAACGGCACACATTCCTAACATAAAAGCATATTCTTATTTCTCAACATTCTTTCATTCAACAACTTTGTGGGAGGAGTCCTGGAAAACACAAATCATCCGCAACTTAAATACCATGAAGATAGAAACCTATGTGATTTATATATTAGGCTTTTTAGTGGGCATTTTCACCAGTGGAGGCTGCTGATGGGAGGACGGCTCATAATAACATCTGGAATGGAGTTAATGGAATCAAACACATGAACGCGTTTGATACCACTCCATTCCGGCCATTATTATGAGCCGCCCTCCCCTCAGCAGCCTATCCCCTTGCAAAGTTTGCTACAATTTCAGAACTATAACTTGAACCAAATTCAAAAACTCACTTCAAGAAATCTAGACAAAAAAAGAGAGGAAAAAGCAGTTTTTTTACCTCAAGAATGTCAAGATTTCAGTCGTACCACAATAATTTATTTGCTTTTGCGGCGGCTCACATGGTCAACATTACATTCTATCCATTTACACAGTTAGAGCGGTAGAGTAGGCTAAGTGTAGCCTCGTCCCATACTGTCTGCACTGTAAGCAACTCTTCTAGCCTTGCCATGTCAATGCCATACATGACAACGAGAAGAGTTGGCTACAGCACAAACTGTACGATACCAGGCTACAGTACTAGAAGTACCCTGCAGTAGAAGAACAACCCCCTGTCATGTTCCACTCACTGGTCTTATTTCCTAGTGGACCACAACAGTGCTCAAGACCATTTACCTCGTTAGGGTGCGGCAGTATTGACGGTGTCACCAAACTATCTGTCCATCTGAACTGGCATCTCATGGCAGAGTGTAAGAAGCACCCTGCCTCCAAGTCTCAGCTTAATGGTAAGCTATAAAAGGTAGAGAACAATACGGCTTGAGCCGATTATGGAGGCTTGTTCATTTAACTGAGAGATCTCTTTCATGCCCCTGTTCAGACATGATATTAACTAGCATTAAACTAATGTTACCCATCATAATCTCAGTGTTTGAAAGACCTGCAATCTGAGGATCGAGCTACCAAAATATCTTTCAAATAAACCCCAATTTCCATTCCCACAAATTATAATGAATAAATATATCCCCCCCACCCCCCTGACACGATTCAATCCAAACTGGCTACATAATATTATGGTAACATAATATTAGCCAATGAAGCAATCCCCAATTCAACAAACACAGAGTCCTACCCCAAGGGGTATACTACAAAACAGGTTCAACCTTGATAAACAAACAGAAATAACTTCATATTTTGGGGTTCATTAAGCTAAATTGTGTTTTTGGTTAAGTCAATTAGACCAAGCCCATTTGAAGTTATTTCAGGATATGTAGGCAAGTTAGTTGGCCAACTCCTTGATCGTGCTTTAAAGTATACCCCTCTGAACAGTACTATTTATAAACGGCTTACGTGCAGCATAGGGACCATATGAAGAGACTGGTTTCATCATCTGAGGTTTAACTGGTATTCGGATGATCCTGTATTCATTTTTAAACCCCCATACTAAAGTGGTTTATTTTGCATTTTTACTTTATCACAAACATAATTACACAAATAAAAAAAATTACAAGAGAAAGATATTGATCAATGAAACAGGGACTCCAGCGACGTGATGTTGAATCAATCACACAGCGACATGGTCACAGGGGACATGGTCCATGTCTGAAGCGCATATGAATTACATATCCTATCCTCTTCTGCAGTATGGAATCTTAGAATTATATACCATCTGTCCTAAACCCTAGAACCCGTGACCAGACTTAGACTGAGGAGTCCTTAGGAGTCCCTCTGGGTCAGAGAGGGAACAGTAGAGGGTATATCCTAGCTCATCCACCTCCACTGGCGTCAGCTCACAGAACAGGTCGACTTTGGGGACCAGGGCGCAGGGGAGCCTCCCGGCCTCTAGGTGTCCCACTAGCGAGCGGAGCAACTGCAGGAAACGGTTAGCCAGCGCCTCCTGGGTCCAGTCGCCCTCCTTCTCGCTCAGTAGCAGTATGGCGTTGGTGAGCTGACTGGCCGACAGGCGCGCCAGGGCCGGGTTCAGCTTGCACACGGCTTTAGTCACCTTGAGGCAGGCGCAGCGGCAGCCCCCGTCCTCCTGGTCCAGAGCCCGCAGGCGCGCAGTCTCCGCCACACGGAAGCTCTGCCGCCACAGGTTTTCATGGCGCTCCGCAGCCAGCCTGTGTGGTTTGGCGATGAGCGAGGCGCCGTCGTCCATCACCAGCAGAGGCAGGAAGTCCACGTAAAGAAGGCGGTCTGTCTCGTACTGGACCTCCAGGGTGAGCGTCTCCGAGGGAACCACCGGCCGGATCACGTAGTCCAGAACGCTGCCGATGGCCGGCCAGTTGATGGAGCCCGCCACCAGCTTCTCGAACACCTCCAGGACAGACTTGGGGGAGAGGTAGCCACCTACCATGCAGCGGTCCCAGTAGCTGCTGCCTCGGGGGAAGTATTCCAGGTTCTCCCTGCGAATCAGCCAGAAGCCCGGAACGTTCATGATGGTGTCCTCCCCGGGGACTGACGACCACAGGTTCTTCTCCAGGGTCAGAGGGACCATGAGCTGAGCGTGATCCGCTGTCACCACCTGAGAAAGAGTGGGAGAGAGAGTCAGAGAGAGCACATGGTGTTACTCTTGTAAAACCGTAACATTTCAAACCCAGAGACAGGCACTGAGGTAAAAAGCATTGTTTGTGGTCACAACACTCCTAAGCCAATGGCCTGTGAAGTGATATCTTTAGCCGTTATCCCTTCCCCCGGAGGGATAAAGTTTACTACTACTACCCTCTTACTACCTGCAGGTCGTCGTAGAGGCTGCCGCTGAGGTACATCTCTCGGAGAGGCATGTCAGGCAGCTTGGCATGCAGGAAGATCCTCAGCTCTGCGCAGATGTCCAGGGCAGCCCGGCGGGCTGTGGCCTGCTCCTCAGCGGGGATGGCCACACGCTCCTGGTAGAACTCCCACAGTTTCTCCTGTAAGGAGAGGCGCATCTTGGCCCGGAAGAGGTCGGTCTCCCCTGCAGCGCTACGTCCCCGCCCCGCCGCCCTCCGCATGCAGTCTGAGTGGGATACAGCCACGACAGGCAGAGTTCCAGGTATGGGTTATCGCATATACAGTGCATATAACCCATGTGGGTTGAGCATTCTGATGATGCAAGACACGAATAATGAAATAAATCAACTATGTTGAAAGGGCATGGGAGGTAAATTACAAAAGTAAGGATATTGGGTGACGACAGGAAATCAAACCCAACTAATGGGAACACGTACCACGAGAGGGGCAGCTTTACAGACTATCCTCTCCTACAGAGAGTAACCTACTACTACAGCCGGACGTACACCACACAATTTTTCTAGCCGAGTTCAGACACGTTTCATTTTTGTTTTTCACGAGACAGCGTGGTATGGAGAATCCTCACGACCAAGTGAAGAACCTTGTAGTGTGTGACCCCCGCCTCCCAGTTTGTGCCACATCGTTTAGCTTGAGCACTAATACGTTGGGAAGACAATGAAACGACATGAAAGACGGTCGTTAAATGTGAGAGGCTCAGCAATGTTACGATTTTGAAAGTTGTGGAGTGTACACCCGGCATAAGAGAACCACCCAAAATACCACAGACTTTGAGGTATTTTTAACTTTATAACACATATCTAATGGAGCTCAATAGAAACTAGCCGTCTGAGTCTATTTAGTGGGGTTTCTACTAACAAAACTATAGTGTCGTTTCATTCAATTTCAATAGCTTTGACCGCACCCCTTGTAATTTGAACAAAACTTTCCATACATGTATGCCCATGGTAGAAGTGGTCAGAAAATTACTTTGACCTGAATGCCAAAACATTCAGGAGATAGAGGTGGCCAAATTGTGATCCATGACACATAACATGAGACAGCCACTGTATGTCTCTATCTCTTGAAAATATAAAATGGCTCAGTTTGATATAATTTAAACGCTTACTAACAGGATTGTCAAACTATTTGGTAATTCCTTTAAAACAAAAAAGTATGGTTTATGTTGAGACTGCCATCAGTTGAGACACAGCATGCACTTGAATACAGACTAGGTGTAACTAAAAGGGGAATAACATTGACATTTCAACTTTCCAATTGGTTGGAGGTCCACACAGAAAATATTGACTTGAATGGGAATATCAGTTTTTAAATTACAATGTCAATCTTCCATTAAAAAAAATATTAAAATCATAAATATAGATAGCACCAAATCAAATGTTATTTGTCACATGCGGCCGAATACAACAACCTTACAGTGAAATGCTTACTTACAAGCCTTTAACCAACAATGCTTTAAGAAAGAATATGTGGGGCCTCCCGGGTGGCGCAGTGGTCTAAGGCACTGCATCGCAGTGCTAGCGGTGCCACCAGAGTCTCTGGGTTCGCGCCCAGGCTCTGTCGCAGCCGGCCGCGACCGGGAGGTCCGTGGGGCGACGCACAATTGGCTTAGCGTCGTCCGGGTTAGGGAGGGTTTGGCCGGTAGGGATATCCTTGTCTCATCGCGCTCCAGCGACTCCTGTGGCGGGCCGGGCGCAGTGCGCGCTAACCGAGGGGGGCAGGTGCACGGTGTTTCCTCCGACACATTGGTGCGGCTGGCTTCCGGGTTGGAGGCGCGCTGTGTTAAGAAGCAGTGCGGCTAGGTTGGGTTGTGCTTCGGAGGACGCATGGCTTTCGACCTTCGTCTCTCCCGAGCCCGTACGGGAGTTGTAGCGATGAGACAAGATAGTAATTACTAGCGATTGGATACCACGAAAATTGGGGAGAAAAGGGGATAAAATTTAAAAAAAAAAAAAGAAAGAATATGTGTTATGTAAAAAATTGAAAATAAAAGTAACAAATAATTCAACAGCAGCAGTAAAATAACAATAGCGAGGCTATATACAGGGGGTACCAGTAGAGTCAATGTGCGAGGGCACAGGTTAGTCGAGGTAATATGTATATGTAAGTAGAGTTAAGGTGACTATGCATAGATAATAAACAGAGTAGCAGCAGTGTAAGAGGGGTCTGGGTAGCCCTTTGATTAGCTGTTCAGGAGTCTTATGGCTTGGGAATAGAAGCTGTTAAGAAGCCTTCTGGACCTAGACTTGACGCTCCGGTACCGCTTGCTGTGCGGTAGCAGAGATAACAGTCTATGACTAGGGTGGCTGGAGTCTGACAATTTTTAGGGCCTTCCTCTGACACCGCCTTGTATAGAGGTCCTGGATGGCAGGAAGCTTGGCACCAGTGATGTACTGGGCCGTACACACTACCCTCTGTTATGCCTTGCGGTCAGAGGCTGCGCAATTGCCATACCAGGCAGTGCTGCAACCAGTCAGGATGCTCTTGATGGTGCAGCTGTAGAACATTTTGAGGATCTGAGGACCCAATGCCTAATCTTTTCAGTCTCCTGAGGGGGAATAGGTTTTGTCATGCCCTCTTCATGACTGTCTTAGCGTGTTTAGACCATGATAGTTTGTTGGTGATGTGAACAAGACATTCCCATTTAAATTGACATTTGATGGTGGGTGGACCGGCGGCCATCTTCATGGTAGTAATTGGAATGTAAAATGTAAATTCAATTACTTTCAATGGTGTAACAGCTCAATTGCAGTTGTCTGAAGGGATAGGTCCATTCTATTAATAAAATTTCTATGATTAAAATGACACCCACCCTGTATTCAAGAGTATACTGTGTCTCAACCGATGGCAGGCACAACACATACACCTCAGATAATATACATTAGGGTCTAAGCGTCAACATAGGCAAACATTTAACTAAATCTGAGTTTACATGTTTTTAGATAATTGAAATTAAACACATATTTTTCCTACAATTTATAATAGTTTGGCAACCCTGGTTTCAAGCTTTTAAATTATATCAAACTTAACCGTTCATCTTTTCAAGTGGTAAATACATGGACGTCTCATGTTATGGTGGGATATGCAAAAATGGGTCAACTTCGAGCCCCTCCATCTCCTGATTGTGTTGGCATTCAGGTCCAAAAAGTAATTTTCTGATCACTTCAACCATGGGCAAATATGTATGGAAAGTGTAGTTTAAATCAAAAGATGTGCGGTCAAAATCTGATTGAAATCAAATGGAACGACCCTATAGCTTCCTACAACAAGCACAGTCAGTAGCATCACCCACAATACAGGAAGTACAGCCATCCTGACATCAGCCATCCTGTCGTCAATACACAGCCAAGGATTAGAAAACAATGCACAGAGGTGAGGTCAAACCATCTGAAACACACTACTACCCCACTGTGACCACTGTGTGTGAGTGTGAGCAAGTGTAACAGGCGTCCCTGTGCTGCTTAGCAGTATAGCTTCCACGCTCACCAGTCCTTACTGGTACTTGATCTCGCATCCTCTGCCTTGCCAACACACGTAACAGTCCTGCTTGACAACGTACTAACCAGTCGCACCACCGAAAAAGTACCAATTTGACAGCGCCATTGGTAACGTTTCACGCTGTGGGGTGAGCTAACGGCACGATTGTAACTCTGTTAAATGAGCAATGTTGATAGTTGTAATGCGGAACATTATTGTGTGTGACACCCTAAATACATTAGCGTACCATACCTGGTTCAAAGGAGTTGGAGGAGGTGGGTAGAGTCTGCAGTGACCTGCTCACTGTTGACCTCATGTCGTGGTTAAGTACCCGTGGTGACGAGCCCATCCAACTTGGTTCTTCCCAACTCCTTTTCCCTGATGGTTCCATCTTAGTAGGGCTGGTCGGAGCACTTATGGCACGGTCATACATCTGAAAGGAGATGGAATTGAAAAGCATTATTGTCCATTAGAGTGTTTCATGAAATGCACATGTCTTCCACTCGTGGTTAAAAACAGTAAAACGACTGATGTAGAGATCAGATGCCAAACAGTGAGGTGTTTAGCCTACAACTGAACTGGCGCAACGGACAAAGAATGTACATAATAACATTTACAAGAGTAGAATTGCAATGATCTAACTTAAAGAATGTCCCACTTACTCTTTTGACTGCTAGTGTTGCAATGCCAAGCATGGCAGCTCCTCCGACCCCAAGCACAAGCTTGGCATTGGAGAGCAAAAAGTCAACGGCCGTGCCCATCCCGTTGTCATCCTTCTTTCCTTTACGGTCACCGTTCACTCCCGCCATTCTGTCTTTGTGAATGTAGCGTTAGAAGGGGAAATTGATGAGAAGAACAAAGAAAGTACTGATTCAGATGTGAAGAGTCCTGCGTTCTATTACCATAACTCAAGGACTGTGTACCTTTCATTATTAAAATATGTATTATTAATTTATGAGAGCAAAAAGATAGTTGGTCAGTTAAATAGCTGAATAGTCTACCTGTTTGTGGTCTGCCACAAGCACGTCTTGCTAAAAGGTGGTGTTGGATGGTTGACCCCCAACTACATCAGCCCCCCCAGTCTACTGCTGAGGAAGAACTGGCCCCTCTTCAGTGCGTCCTCCTTGTCGCTCGGCACGGTCAGAGCCTGGCAGCGGCGGAACTCGCCGGCCACGGCGCGGCGGTAGTAGTTGCGGTCTGTGTACTGAAGGTGGCGCCCTGCACGGAGCAGTGCTCGGTACAGCTCCAGCACCGCACTACGAGACCAGCCGCCCATTAGGGATGCACATGAAGATGGGAGGACTCCTGTGAGGAGAGATAGAAGGACGTGTATTTATTTATTTCAATAGAATAGGTAATCATTACACAAAGGATGGTATTAGCTTCGATTTTCAAACATTGTCACCTAGGCATCTGCCACTGGTGAAGTGGAAGGACAACATGGATCAAGTTAGGCTATACTAATCCTGAACAGTAACTTAACTACTTTATACGATTGGGCATATTTAGCTAGATAACCTTTGTGGATGACGAGATTAGAGATGAGACTGGTCATTTGTTGCCGATTCGGTGTTCGTTACACCGATTATTGGTACTACTAGCTAGCAGCAAGGGGTGGGTGTAATTTGTGGAACGTGCCAAACGGGAATCTGTTCCAAAAATAACAAGGTTGCCAACAAACAACGCATACAAAGTTGTACAGCGGCAGAATAAGATACCGGGTAGGGCGTGGGCAATTTAGTTAAGTTTTTCACTCACCACGTTTATTTCAAAAAATGTCTATCCTCACTCTGGTAGTCTATGGACAAACATTAAGAATAAGCTACGTGATGAGTTGATGACTATTCGGAAGCTAGTTCGCTTGGTGAATTGATCATGCTACTTTGTATGCGTTGTTTGTTGGCATCCTTGTACTTTACGAAGTTTCTGGAACAGATTCATGTTAGAACCTTCCACAAATGATACCCACCCACCCAGCAGCAAGTCAAGTTAATTTGCTATCTAACATTAGCTATGTTATGCCTGTCTAGTCTGAATGCAGCCTAGCTGTGTCAGACCAGAGCAACACATAAGATACACCAAAGATACTGAACTAGCTAACTAACCCCTTTCATCTGACATTAGCTAGCTAAATAGTTTACGTTAGCACTGGTCCAGCAGAACACCCCTTTGCAATTTAGCTACCAAACGTTAGCTGCTGTTGCCCGTGTAGACTATACGATAAGTGAGCTAACAATTAGCTATACTAGAATAGCAAAACCAGTATCAATAGTATTGTTCCCTTTGATTGGCTAACAGTAATAAAAAAATCACTTAAGGCTAGCCTAGCTTGCCAGCTAACGTTAATTAGCTTTTTACAGTAACGTTAGCCTCCGAACGATGCTGACCTTGCACATTGAGGAGCTGCTACTCACAATCAATTGAATACAAATATACGATATTGACAGAACAACATTTTACATCGTCAAGGGAGACCGCTGAACTTACGTTTGAGAAACGATTTCAAAGGTTTCTACTTATAAGTAAAACAGACACAGTTCCCCCTCGCGTCGGGGTCAGAATGACAAACCGGAAGCAATTGGCTACTTATTTTTGCACGGGAATTACTACATCCGGGTTGAAAAAAAATTATGGTTGAGAAATGTGACGTTACAGCACTCAATCTTATTTAGCCTACAAACCTATGCACCTTTCTATGATGGAATAAAGCATTTTATAAAGAAGTCTAATAAGAAAACATATGTGAATAAGATCATACGCCAATGTAACAAGACTATATAAGTAGAGTAGGTTAGAGGAGATTATTACTTTATTAACCCGAATTTGGGAAATTGTTTTATCACCTATAGCATCATCACTGATTACAAGGACAAGACAAGGATAAATTAAACACATATAATAAAACAAGCTCATATTAATATGTACTATATTGGTCGGTTTGTGAGCAGCTAAGATTTGACACAATCCCTTGTGTGATCTTGGGTTAATAGAAAGTGAAGCCCATTTTGTGTTTTATTGCCCTCTGTATGATGACTTGAGACATGTTCTGTTTGGTAAAATTGTTGGTGCTCACTCATGAAGTGTTTGACTGCAGGATGAACACAGGTTGAAGTTCTTTTTCACAATGTGAGTTTTTTACATTGCACAATTTATTTTCCTGGGGTGGAGAAGTGTATTGTTTGTGTAGAGAGACAAGGTGAAAATTGTAATAGCTAATTATGCATTTCATTTGTTTAATGTAACATTTTTGTTTTGTGCACACCTACTTGACACTTGATATCGTGTCCTATAAGCCCATACGGGCTGGGCACCATGTTGCTGGTGGTTTCAAGTTTAATTTGTCACATGCACAATGCTTAACTTGCAAGCCCTGCCCAACAGTGCAGTATTCAATATAAAATAATATAACTAATAACAAAATATAAAAAGTGTTTTTTATTGTTATCATAAATATCTACATTGTTATTGTTGTGTAATTGAAGAAACAGTTACTTAGGAATTACACATAACTAAGCAAAGTGGTTTCTGAAATTGGGGACCCAAATGCCCTTAAGTGGTGAAATCTCACAACTAGCTACCTAAGCAGCTCGCATACAATCACATACTGTTTGTCTCCATTAGGAATGTCTGAGTATATTGTCTGCTAAATTACCTTTAGTGAAAATAAGAAGTCCCAATAATCTGTGTTGTCATCAATCTTATGCAAAGACTTACAATAAATTATATTCTTTCAAAAAATAATAATCTTAAACAAACAGAAACATAGCCAATTCCCCACGTTTCGGCTAAATACCTTTTCATAAGCACAACTCCAAATAGAAAGACTGACAAAAGGAGTAATGTTGAATACTATATGTCTAAAGTAAAACTTTTTTTTTAAGTGCCTAAGAATCGTATCTGATTTACAAGAAAATTGTACAGCACAGTTCTGTCTAAGGTGTGTCTGTCTAAGGCTGGTGAGGCCTACTTTGGTTAGGGAGTCTCGGGCAGCTGAGGTCAGAGGTCAGGGGGGCTTCGGGCAGCTGAGGTCAGAGGTCAGGGGGGGTTTGGGCAACTGAGTTCAGGGGGCTTCGGGTAGTTGTGGTCAGAGAGTTTCGGGAACAGCACCAGTTTTGATGAAAGTGAAACTACATATGTTAAGAACAGTTCCCACTAAGGGGGAAAGAAAAATAAGTAATGGGTTTTACTGTGTACACAATAAGAAAAAACATGCATCAGAGTATAAATATAGGTGTGAAACCTCAGGAGGCTCATCACACATCTTTGACACCTTGACTGGAGGTACAGTATGGACATTTTTAGGCAATTTGCTCATTTACTGAAATAGGAATTTTTTATTAACTAGGCAAGTCATTTAAGAACAAATTCTTATTTACAATGACTGCCTACCCCGGCCAAACGTCGCTGGGCCCATTGTGCACCACCCCCTGGGACTCGCAATCACGGCCGGTTGTGATAAAGCCTGGAATCGAACCAGAGTCTGTAGTGACGCCTCTAGCACTGAGATGTAGTACCTTAGACCGCTGCGCCACTCGGGAGCCCTAGGGATAAGATAATAAAAATATTCACTGAGTTATTCCAATATTTCACAATTGGATACTATTGATCATAATCAAGAATACCAAGGAAATACTTGTATAGTTACGTCACATGATTGAATGTATGGTGGTCTGTATTAGTAAATAAACCACAGAAATCTCACATTAAATTTTGCCCTATGGCCATAATGATGTTGTTTGTGAGTCAGATAATGTTAGTCTACCTAACAGAACTTCACAGGTAACCAAGTTACTGGCAGCAGTGATATCTGTAAAAGTGTTTTTGAATATGGTCTAAATTGTGTTAAATCGTTAAGACTATTGTAACGGGGGACGGCATGAGACATTGCGAGAGACAGCCATTACTAATTCAGCCTCATGACTCTTATTCTACTGTTGCTACAAATCTAATTATAGAGACCAGGAGGCATGTACCAGGAGACATTTTCGAAACCAGTTAAAGTGCATTTAATGTTCAGTCACAAGGGTTAAAAGGCCATGTGGAAAACTGTCTGTCAATGACTGTTTGGGTGAAATAGAGCATAGAGCATCAAACTAATGATGCACCTGAAAAACCTTTAAAAAGAGTTCCAACATTTGTTGAACATTGACCATTCCATTAGGGAGAGTATTTGCAGTGAGAGGCTGCCTCAGATTCACCCAGCGTCTATTGAGAGACAGGAAATGTAATTGCTTAATTGGAATCACTAGGTACATATTATTGCCAACCCTTGTTTGTGTAGTACAACAAAACTTGCTGTTCACTGACTATCACTGCATCTTACGGAGCGTGCATATCTTGGGAGTGTTTTCGGTATTGAGGTAAGCTAGTTTCTACTTTTATAAATTCCATTTTATGAGCTTATACACGTACCAACAATGGCTGTAGGAATAACACAACTTTATCTACTTATGTATAGCCTAATTACAGAGTGTAATGTCCAGAGCAACGTTTCTGTGAGTACTTGCGTCGTTGATCATAGTGGTATTTTGTGTACCTAAAATTTCAAAAAAAAATTCACCCACGAAGCTGAGCCAGATGTGTATATTGGTCTTCCTTGAAATGCATGTTTTAAAGTTAGTCACGCTTGAATGAGTCATAGCGGTATGATACATTATTTAGTGGAGGGCAGCCTCCTTGCTTATACTGTTGAGGGGTGTAGGGACTTCAGGACATACCACTGACAATGTATGTAAACTTAAATGATTTACTCTATTGTCTAAATCATTGCAATTGATCTTAGCAACTTTGATGACAAAAAGTTGCCTCAGGCAGGGGGGAAATGTTTTTAATATAATGGCTGTGTTGTTATTTTACATCTATTTTAGGCATGCAAAATAGTTGTTTAATAGCATTGGTTGTCAGTGGAGTTGTCACAATCACATTTGAGGAACTTACACATTGTAACCCTTACACACCCTATATTTTGGTTGTGATGCCCTGAGATTGTGAACAGATCTCTTGAAGAGAGCTGCTATCACATTCAAAAGTTAATTGCAAAAATTTAATTTCCATAATACAAGAGAGAAAATTCAAAATAACCAAATTTTCTCCCAAAAATGTATTCTGTGACATGATTTTGACATCTTATAAGCTGGTTTAGTTTGCTGATAACTGGTTTTAATGAAGCTCCATTTTGACAAAAGTGACACAACTGTGTTATTAGTTTATTTTTTATGGTAAATATTACAATTTGGTACTTAAATTCTACAGTTGAATGTATTTCTGAACTTATATATTACCTATGTGGTTTATAGAGGTGGTATTATATAAAACCTATCAATTGTAACTTAATTTGGTTAGAATAATTAGTAACTGCCTGGTAATCACAAGGTCATAGGCATAGCTGAACTTGAATATGGCCTTAGAAGAATGAAAAACAGGCAACATTGTAAAGAGAGACTGACTAGGCTTATCAGCACAAATCTAATTACCCCAACAGGGTCCTGCAGAATGAGACATATTCCCATGACAACTGGCAATACAAACACCATGCTAATTCTTATCATTAAGGGATGAGGGTAATGTAGAGCAGCCACTCTCACACACAGTGTGACAAAGGAGAAGTCACAATGTATCTCAAAAGGATACATTGACCTTGCAGGAGGTATTGTATTACTGATGATCTGGCATACAAACTAAGGGTACTGTCCATTCACATCAGCCAAGTGAATCCATAAAGAGTCCTCTGTGTGTCTCATGAGCTCTTCTCCTAGATAATATGATTAGCCTAATTGAATTACAGCTTTTGTAATCATACAGGTTAATACAGTATGTATTACAGTAACTATGGTTGAAAGAGAATATCAGGGCAAATTACCTGAGTGTCTTTACCTTAACTCAATTGATTGTGCGTCCTCGCTCTCTCATTGCATTAGGTTCCACCTATCGACAGGACAGGATGGCACTTCTCGATTACCCTATTCCAGAGCTAGATGTCACCTTACAAGAGGCAGGCCGTGTGCTCCAGCTCACCCTGAGCCCCGAGCTCTACCCACAATTCAAAAACACCCTTAGCCAACAGAGGGAGGTCCTGCAGGAGACCCAAAAATGCTTGGCGGCTGCCCTTTCTGGCCGAGAGAACTGGGTGACAGAGCAATTCAAGAACCGGCTGCTTTCATGTACCGACCCCCTGCCCACCTCGACAGCCATCCCTGCTGTCCTGCCCCCCTCCAGAGCCAAGAAGGAGTGTGCCCAACTGGAGAGGGCTGCCGCCCTGCTCTGGGCTGTGGCCAAGATGTATAGTGAGCCTTCGCTGGTAGAGGGCGAGGGGCAAACTGAGCGCACACAGCAATCAGAGGTGTTTGCTGCCAGCCGCATTCCTGGGAAGACCCAAGATGAGATTAAAGTAAGCTTTGGGAGTACTCAGTGTTTTGTGTTTTCATACACCATCTCTGATGATAATGATAACAATTCATCATACTCCCTTATCTTATTGTCACAATGTGATTATCTCCTACTTCTTAACATGCTATTTGTATTACAGGTATACCCAGACTGCCTCCATGCCATCGTAATCTGTGCTAGAGGGGTATTTTCAGTCAACATACTGCAGCATCCCAGCCCAGGCGGGCCTATGTCCCCTCTACCGTTCCCTGACATCTACAGCCAAGTGGTTCATGTGATGAGCCAACATAGAGCTGCCAAGAACAACAAGCCCTCTGCCATCTGCGGCCTCTCTGCCCTGCAGCGGCAAGCCTGGAGCGCTGTGAGGGAGGAGATCCTGAGAGCAGGTGGGGCAGCGGCCACCTCACTGGGGTTGATGGAGAGTGCTGTGGTGGCTCTCTCCCTGGAAGACTGCAATCCACCAGCTGATCTGGCAGATACCCTTAACGCTGTCAGACTGGGAGGAGGAGATGGGCCCTGTCTGAGATACTATGACAAGGTACAGTATGGGATGTTTGTGGTACTGTAATTGTGGATGACAACTACTACAATACAGTACAGTGATGCCGTAGTGAATCAACTGGATTCATCAGGTTACCGGATGAGGATATGGTCTTGATTTTCTGTGTTGACAAA
Organism: Salvelinus alpinus; assembly: GCF_045679555.1. Taxonomy (NCBI): domain Eukaryota; kingdom Metazoa; phylum Chordata; class Actinopteri; order Salmoniformes; family Salmonidae; genus Salvelinus; species Salvelinus alpinus. Next base: position 55,334,273 of record NC_092086.1, on the reverse strand, counting down.
AATATACCCTAGATAATGGAGTTGAATCAAGTTTTCAATATTGAATCAAATTGTAAGTGGATCTTTACTGCACATCAGACATACGTAATTGCACCCAACAAACCTCAGTTTATTAACTCACTGACACAAGACTTGAAAACATAGGTTCCTCTTTAGGTCAACTATTTTTCTATACTTTTTCTACAGGTGGTGAACCTGGTGGTATTCAAAGACAGCACAGCAGGGATGGTGTTTGAGCACAGTGCACTGGATGGAATGGTGGCTGGGTTAGTGGCTGAGACTGTGTGGTATCTCTCTGAGTCTCTTAATGTAGACCTAGTCCAGGCCAACACAGGAAGCAATGGGTCAGCCTATCTTAACAAGGCTGATTCCTCCTCCCCAAGCCCCCTAGCATTCCCACTACAGGGTATAACTAAAACAGACCCCCCAAAGTCGTCCCCTAAAGCAATTCATCCCATCATCACGTTTGAGGTTCTCTCTTACCCAGATGTGTTTGCTACCCTCAGGGGTCACAGGGGCCTGTACGATGCCTGGATCAACTTTTCCTTGCAGCTCTCCCTGAGGCAGACTCTTGGGGAATCTGCTGCCAGCCACATTCTTGTAACCCCTACCCATATGCGTCACTACAAGCATGGCCGCTGCGATCCGACATACTCCCTCACCATGCAATCCTACCAGCTCATCGGTGCTTTGGAATCCTGCATCGGACCAGACAACAAACCTCGATACACGAACGAACTGCTCCGTCTGTTCCATGTGGCTTTCCTGGAGCACAAGAACCTGATTAAAGCCACTAAAAGTGGACATGGTGTGGGCCCTCACCTAGCAGCCCTACGCTGGTCCATGTCTCCAGACAACCCTCTCAAGAAGTTTCTTGACCCTTTTGGGTGCCCCTCTGTTTACCTTACTGGTAAGGATTTGATGGAGGGAGTGGAGCTTGCTGTAGGGAATGTGTATGCTAAAGACCAACTTGCTGTAACCTACCTGGGGAGGAGAGACCGGGTCCGTATGGTGCTCAATGGGAAAGGTACCTTTGCCACAGTGTTGGAGAAGCTTCAAGATAGCCTGAAAGTAAATTTGAAGCTGGTGATGCTTCTCGCTGTCAGATATTCCATCGCCGGACAAATGGGAGCCATGGAGTGTCTGCTGCAAGAAGGACAAGCAGGAAGAAGGAATGGATCCTCCCAAGGGGAAATTCACAAAAGTATCAGTCCAGCAGGCCAAAAACAAGGCAAGACCATGTCTAAGTCAGCACTTCCCTCTAACTCTGCCTCCAAGATGAGTCCAGACTTCACTCTGGTAATCCATGGTGGAGCTGGGGAGGAGATGATGCTGAATACAAAGGTGGTAGGTGTCATTAAATTTGCTCTCCATACAGCTCTGACCCTCGGAGCACAAGTGCTACAACAAGGAGGCAGTAGTCTTGACGCAGTGCAGCGGAGTGTGCAAGCTCTTGAGGACTGCTTTCTGTTCAATGCCGGGAAGGGATCTGTTTTCAACAAAGATGGGAAAAATGAGATGGAGGCGACCATAGTAGATGGAAATGGGATGAACTCTGGATCGGTGGCTTGTGTGCAGAGTGTGAAGAACCCAGTGAAAGCAGCAAGACAGGTCATGGAGAAGAGCGTACACTCACTCTTAGTAGGGGAAGGTGCAGAAGAGTTTTTGCAAGGCTTAGAAGAGAGTGAGAAGCCTATGAGGGCGGAGTACTTCCAAACTGATGTCCGTCGCAGAGAGCTGATAGCAAAACTCAGTACTGGCAACGCCTCCAAGAACAACCATCCACAGAAAGTGGGAGCTGTTGCTTTGGATCGATGGTGTAGGTTAGCTGCTGCAACGTCCACAGGTGGGTTGGTGGGAAAATGGAAGGGTCAAGTTGGAGACACAGCAGTAGTGGGAGCAGGTATATTTGCTGATGACAAACTTGCATTAACCTGCTCTGGTGATGGAGATGTGTTTCTACAGCACACAGTTGCACAAAAAGTGGCCAGTCTCTACCATCATAAAGGCTACAGCCTTAGGGCGGCGTGTCGAGAAGTCATGTCTGAGAACTTGAAGGGCAGCTGTGCTGGAATCATTGCTGTAGACGCAAAAGGGGATGCTGTTGTTGAAACCAATGTTGGGGTGTTGTTTGTAGCTTCCATGGTTGGTGGCATTGCACGTGTCGAAGTCCTGAGACCAATGAAGAGTTATTTCAATGTAATCTGGGAGACTGACGAACTAGTTGCTCACCTACACTCCAACCCTTGGACACCCGGTGCCACCATCCTTACCCAAAAGACTCTGAGTGGGCCAAGCAGCATCTTTCAGCTGGTTGTACCAGATTTCTTAGCACTGTTGCAAGGCGCACGGGCTGTTTCAAACCTGCTATGCGAACGACTGGGGGTACAGCGTTGCGCCCTAGTATTTAACCCACATCCCGAGCAGCCGGCCCATATCCGAGTGCTACCACTTCATGGCCTGGAAACCAACTGGCACCCCCAAACTACCGGGAAGGAGGACTTTCAGCCCTATGACCCAGGTTACTGCACCTCAAAGGGTGGCCCGCGCTGGGAAGATGCAGATCTGGACCAGGTTCAGGCCAAGATTCGGGACAAGCTGCCAACGCCTAATGCACCATCGTGCTATGACTTCTTAGGAGATCCTTCCCACAATGGACTGTTCAGCCGTATCGTGCGTGGGGAGGAGCAACAGTGGCGGGTGTGGGAAGACAGTGATCATGTGGCTTTCCTCACTCCCTACCCTAATACACCTGGACTCACAGTTCTAGTGCCACGTAAACCACTGTCCAGCAATATTTTCAGTCTGGAAGAGACTGATTACACATCACTGATCCTGGCCACTCGTAAGGTAGCTGGACTGCTGGAGGAAGGAATGCATGCTCGAGGTGTTGCACTCATCTTTGAGGGCTTTGAGATTGATTATGCCCATGTCAAGCTGATCCCTCTGGTTCCTCCACGTGGTGACAAGCCTGCTGAGGTGTTCCCAGAGTACTTCCAAAGCTACCCCGGCTACGTCTCATCTACCGATGGCCCTCCCGCCAGCCCTGAAACTCTAAAGGAAATCCACACCAAAATCACACTTTGCAGGCCTCCTCGTTCCTGGGAGGACCCACAGAGCCACTCCATGTTAGCCATCAAGAGCCAGTGGTACCGCAATCTCTTTCAAATTCAAAATACCCTCTTCCACAACACAGTGGAGTACTTCAACAACACCTGTCAGTACGCGTACGCCATGACTCCTCTCACCACTGACACAATCTCCTCTCCGATGGGCCTGGGATCAGATTCCGAGCCCGTTTACGTCAACTTGCTGGGGCAGGATGTGTACTTGGCTGACTCCATGCAATTTGTGCTGGAGTATTTCTTGCGATTCCAAGAGAACTTGCCAGGGACATACTACGTATCGCCAAGTTTTCGGGGAGAAGATCCAGATGCCACTCATCTTAACCAGTTCTACCATGTTGAGTGTGAGCTCCTGGGTGACATGGATACTGCCATGCACATAGCTGAGGGATACGTGGCTCATCTCACCAATGCAATGCTGAAGAAACACTCCAACATCATCCTGAACTCCGCTGGGACCCTTTCACATGTCAAGGACTTACTGGAGAAGTTGGAGGGAGGAACCCCTCTCCCAAGAGTCACTCTGGACAAGGCCATCCCTATGATGCCCTCGCCAGACTGCTTGGAGTGGGTACAGGATGGCCAGCCCCAGTTTGGCAGGAAGTTAACCCGCAAAGGAGAACGGGTTTTGATTGAGAAGTACGGAGGCGCTGTTTGGCTGACAGAGATGGACCACCTGGGAGTGGCTTTCTACCAAGCATATGTGGAGGGCTCAGGCAGACGCAAGGCAAAAGCATCGGACCTCCTTTTGGGATTGGGGGAGACTCTGGGTCTTGGGGAGCGTCACTCCAACCCCGAGATGGTGCAAGAAGCCCTCAGACATCATGCAGTCCCAGAGGAATCCTACAAGTGGTACATCAACATGCGGCAGGTCATTCCTCTACTCACCAGCGGGTGGGGTATGGGCACAGAACGCTACTTGTGTTGGCTGCTTCAGCATAATGACATCAGAGACCTACATATTATACCCCGTATGAAGGCCAGGAAATACATGCCTTGAAATATCCTTAACCCATTAGTTACCCAAAGACTGATGAAAAAGTTGCCCTAACTGTCAGCTCTTTCATTGAACGTCCTAAGGGATGCATAGAAAGTGAGACAGCCTATCTATAAAACTCTGAAAGTATACAAAAACATTAGGAACAAGAGATGAGTTGCAGTTATGAGAGAGCAGTGATTGTGTGTTGAAAAGTTGCTGATTTTGTAGATGAGGAAGGGCAACAAATAGTGGCGGTATTTCCTAATCAATGATACTGTATATGAAAATATACAAAGGTACCAGTCAAAAGTTGACACACCTACTCATTCAAGGTGTATTTTTTATTTTGACCATTTTCTACATTTCAAAATAATAGTGAAGACATTACAACTATGAAATAACACGTATAGAATCATGTAGTAACCAAAAAAGTGTTAAACAAATCTAAATATATTTGAGATTTGAGATTCTTCAAAGTAGCCACCCTTTGCCTTGATGACAGCTTTACACACTCTTGGGATTCTCTCAACAAGCTTCATGAGGTAGTCACCTGGAATGCATTTCAATTAACAGGTGTGCCTTGTTAAAAGCACATTTGTGGAATTTATTTTCTTCTTAATGCATTTGAGCCAATCAGTTGTGTTGTGACAAGATAGGGGTGGTATACTCAGCATATGTGGGAACTCCTTCAAGACTGTTGGAAAAGCATTCCAGGTGAAGCTGGTTGAGAGAATGCCAAGAGGGGGCAAAGCTGTCATCAAGGCAAAGGGTGGCTACTTGGAAGAATCTCAAATATAAAACATATTTTTATTTGTTTAGCACTTTTTTGGTTAATCCATGATTCCATATGTGTTATTTCATAGTTGTGATGTCTTCATTATTATTCTACAATGTAGAAAATAGTAAAAATAAAGAAAAACCCTTGAATGAGTAGGTGTATCCAAACATTTTACTGGTACTGTAAAGACAAGCCAATTGTACCAACTCCAAAGCAAGATTTTGTTACATGTATAACCATCGGTCTGTCTGTAATTCTTGAAAGTATCTGTCTGTAAATCCTTCTATGTAAAACTCTTAATCATTCTCTATCCTTGATACAAAATATTTGGTTACATAAGGAACAACTTGGTACAATTCACACAATAGTTCTTAACATTTCACACAAAATAATTACTGTTCACAGGCATCTCAACTGTCTAAACAAGTGAGAGAAGATATTTGCTAACATAACACATTGGTCAAGGTGAACACCTCTCTGGCCTATTTAAGAAAATTGATGTTTTGCGTATGATTATAAAAACACTTCAGAATAACATGCTTGTGTGAATTTTGAAATACTATTGTGGTTTGTTTTATATGTATGATCATTTTAATTTTTTCCTCTATTACCAAGGCATTAATAAACGCTGTCTTCGTCAGCCATCAAACCATGTAAATCTCTTGTACTTTGTGGAATTTTTCTTTGTACCATTCAAATTAAATTGTTGCTGTGACATATTCTTGCCTTATTCTTACTTCTAGGATGATTTGAGAAGGGCCTAAATAGAAAAACAGTAGTAGGAATCGTTTGTAAGAAGCGGAACTCCCAAAACAATAATCTCAAATCTCTTCCATCACCAAGAGTCTCTTGGTGGAAAATATTTTTGCCTGAAAATACACAAGATCACAATCGAAGCAACAACTTCACAACAACACAACACTTCGTGACACCCGAGAAACACAGAGAGAGTAGTCTTGGACTTTTGAAAGACTGCGCAGGTTTGTGGACTTTATGAACCTAAACACTGAGATAACATTTAAGTTCATTGATAATCAAAGGGTCGGTCGAGGTAAAGGCCTCAGAATTCAGCAAATCACTAAATTCCTCAACTTGTCAAATAAGCAGAAGTTGATCAAATAGCCTAGAATTGAACAAATAGAGGCAGGCCAGGGATCAGGTTTGTCATTTATTTCAATTGCCCAGACGATGAGCTACGCACAAGCCAAGCATTGAGCATGTAATCAGAGCCCCATGACAAAGCACACGCTCCCACAGCTGAGGCCATCTCCCACAGGGTAGGCAGCACAACATCGCCTCTCTGCAGAGTTTGACCCAGGCAGGATTCAGATGGGCACACGGAAACACACAGAGAGAACTGGGTACAGTGTTATCCATCTCTCACATGGGTACATCGGATGATGGCATGATCATTCTCCATGGCACATATCCATTGCTCAACACATTCCAGGTCTAACTACATACTGTACAGTTGAACCAGAGTTGTAATATGGTATCAATAAGAGCAAACTGATTTTTACAAACACCCTTTTGGAGTTTGATTACTTGTTACTGTACTCCCCACTGATAGATTTACACTAGAGAGATTTTGCAATGATTCCTATGTCAAAGATGTGAATAATATGTATTGGTCTGATGTGTGTAATGAGGAACATCCAGACGCTGCACTTGAAGCATTTATGAAACTGCTCCTTCCAGTTACTGATAGGCATGCACCCATCAAGAAACGGACTGTTAGAACTGCCAAATCCCCATGGATAGATTACAAATAGAAAAACTGTATGGGTGAGAGGGATGAGGCAAAGGGAATAGCAAATAAGTCTGACAAGGCAGCAGACTGGCAAACATACAGTAAATTGAGAAATCACATAACTAAACAAAAATAAAATAGACTATGGAAGAAAGATTAATGATATAAAAGAATGATAGTAAAAAGCTCTGGAGTACTTCAAATTAAATGATAGACAAAAAGCAAACTTGGCTCCATCCTTCATTGAGGCAGATGGTTTGTTCATAACAAAACCCTTTGATATTGCCAACCACTTCAATAACCTTTTTGTTGACAAGATTAGCAACCTTAAGTATGACATGCAAACAACAAATGCTGAAAGGAAGGGTACCAAAGAAATGTCTGCAACATTGAAGGTCACAGTGGCCACCATCATTCTTAAATGGAAGAAGTTTGGACCCAACCAAGACTCTTCCTAGAGCTGGCCGCCCAGCCAAACTGAGCAATCGGGGGAGAAGGGCCTTCGTCGGAGAGATGACCAAGAACCCAATGGATACTCTGATAGAGTTCTAGAGTTCCTCTGTGAAGATGGGAGAACCTTTATGGTAGAGTGGCCAAACAGAAGGCACTCCTCAGTAAAAAGAACATGATAGCCCGCTTGGAGTTTGCAAACAAGGCACCTAAAAGGATTCAGACCATGAGAAGCAAGATGCTCTGGTCTGATGAAACCAAGATTTAACTCTTTGGCCTGAATGCCAAGCGTCACATCTTGAGGAAACCTGGTATTATCCCTACGGTGAAGCATGGTGGTGGCAGCATCATGCTGTGGGGATGTTTTTCAGCGGCAGGGAATGGGAGACTAGTCAGGATCGAGGGAAAGATGAACGGAACAAAGTACAGAGAGATCCTTGATGAAAATCTTCTCCGGAGTGCTCAGGACCTCAGACTGGGGCGATGGTTCACCTTCCAACAGGAAAACAACCCTAAGCACACAGCCAAGACAATGCAAGAGTGGCTTCGGGAAAAGTCTCAATGTCCTTGAGAGGCCCAGCCAGAGCCCGGACTTGAACCCGATCGAACATCTCTTGAAAGACCTGATAATAGGTGTGCTGCGACGCTCCCCATCCAACCTGACAAAGCTTGAGAGGTTCTGCAGAGAAGAATGGGAGAAACTCCCAAAATACAGGTGTGCCAAGCTTGTAGTGTCATACCCCAAAAGACTCGAGGCTGTAATCGCTGCCAAAGGTGCTTCAACAAAGTTCTCAGTAAAGGGTCTGAATGTGATTTTTCCATTTTTATAAATGTGCTAAAATAAAATATGTTTTTGCTTTGTTATTATGGGGTATTGTGTGTAGATTGATGGGGGAAAAAACAATAAAAAAAATTTTTGAATAAGGCTGTGACGTAACAAAATGTGGAAAAAGCCAACGGGTCTAAATATTTTCAGAATGCACCGTAGGAAAATTGCAGTTGGTCCTGAACAATGCAGCACGTATCACAAGTGTCAGTAACATGCATTTCAGTCTCTCCTGGCTCAAAGTTGAGGAGATATTGATTGCATCACTTTTAGTCTTTGTGCGAGGTATTGATGTGTTGAAGGTACCGAACTGTCTGTTCAAGCAGTTGGCACACAGTTCGGTCAGTCATCGGTACAACACAAGACATGCAACCAGAGGTCTACTCAAAGTCCCCAGGTCCAGAACAGAGGCTGAGAAACACAGTATTGAAAAGAGACATGACTACATGGAACTCTCTGTCACCCTAGGTAACTCAAGCTAACAATAAAACCAGTTTAAAAAACTGATAAAAGAAGACCTTAGTGCACAAAGGGGACTGTGAAGAGACACAGCCTTTTCATATATCTTGTATTGTAATTTGCACTGTACTATGAATTAGACCAACATATTGTGTGTATGTACTGATATGTAGGCTATGTATTTCAGTCCTTGACTAATAATGTTCTGTACATTGTAGTATGCCATGTTTCATGTGGACCCCAGGAAGAGCAGCTGATGCTTTTGCAGCTGCTAATGGGGATCATAATACTGTAAATACCAAATTGTACTGTATGTATAAACAATAGAAGAAAAGTGACATTATACATAGGGACTCCCTCTACAGGTGATTTGTTGGACATGCAGGGGTGAAAGTGAAGTTGCCTGCATAAAATGGGTCAGAAATAACACTAAACATGCAATATTGCATTATGTTATTAAGAAATTTGCAGATTTTGATAAATAGCTGGAAATAATGACCCATTCTGTCTCATAATTGTGTGGAAAAAGTGGAACAATATTAGACTTGATATCAAAATGGTACACGTTTACAGTTCCACAAATGACCTACAGAATGAAGGGCCAGTGAAAGCCAATGAAGGTTCATACTGGTATCACGTGCATGCATCAAATTGAGTAATAGTTCAGAGAAGGGTTGCCATGATCTTAGTTTTCCTGTCAAATTAGGCAACTTTGAAAAGGATGTCGCTGGTGAAAATGTATTGGTCGCTAGTTGCTGGGTTTTGACAACTTATTAAAAATATATATTTTACTGTGACCTGCTGCTGCTGACTATCAGGCAGTGAGGCAGCCTACTTCTGAGTGACAGAGAGAGTGGTGGGGAAAGAGCAGCAAGAGTGCACATCGTGACAACTTTTAACCAGTTGTCTGTAGGCTATTTAGATTATTATTATGGAGACACCCTATTTCCAACCTCTTTTCCATAAAACATATTAATGTGCTAAAACGAATGCGCATCAACAAATAACATGACAAAGCACAGGAAAACTACTTCAGGCACTAAATTCGCTAGGGGGTGGTTTAAACTGCATTCTAATGTCAATTTTGCTTACAGAAAACAATATCAAGCGAAGGACTATATATGCTCAACTCTTGGGTCTCGAGCTCCAAGTGGACATTTGAAATGGAAGTTATGGAACGGGGAAAGTCCACAGCGAAACTGACAATGACACACTTGCATCAATTGGTCATCAATTAGCGAATTCATTTACATGCCTATGTAGGCTACTGTAGCCTACCATTTTATACAATAAATATGTTGAAATTACCATATCACTGGAATCATTGCAAATCAATTTGTTCCACTTGTGTATTCTACCTTGAGCTGGCAAACTGATTTAATCAATTCCCTATAACTTATATATTATTGTTGTAGACTTGTGTTATTATGTAATTATTCATGTCCATCTTTAGTTCATGAAATTGGAAGTACTCAATTGTGATCATGGTCACAGATCTATGGCAATTGCTGATCAGCTGTTGTTAGAACGCATTAGATTGAAGGCAACAGTCAACTAGATTAGGCAGTTGTTGACCAGCACTGGCTATGGACTCCCTCTACAGGTGATTTGTTGGACATGCAATGGTGAAAGTTTGAAGTTGCCTGCATAAAATGGGTCAGAAATAACCCTGAACATGCAATATCGCATGATGTTATTTTTCCAAGAAATTTGCAGATTTTGATAAATAGCATGACCTATTCGGTCTCATAACTGTGTGGAAAAAGAGGAACAATATTAGACTTGAAATCAAAATGGTACACGTTTACAGTTCTACAAATGACCTACAGAATGAAGGGCCAGTGAAAGCTAATGAAGGTGTCATACCAGTATCACGTCCATGCATCAAATTGCATAATAGTTCAGAGAAGGGTTGCCATGTTCCTAGTTTTCCTGTGAAATTAGGCAACTTTGAAAATGATGTCACTGGTGAAAATGTATTGGTTGCTTGTTGCTGGTTTTTGGATTATTTCTTAATTGCACACCTACTCATTCCAGGGATTTTCTTTAGCTTTACTATTTTCTACATTGTAGAATAATAGTGAAGACGTGTGCAAAGCTGTCATCAAGGCAAAGGGTGGCTACTTTGAAGAATCTCAATATAAAATATATTTGGATTTGTTTCACACTTTTTTGGTTACTACATGATACCATATGTGTCACATCATAGTTTTGATGTCTTCACTATTATTCTACAATGTAGAAAATAGCAAAAATGAAGAAAAACCCTGGAATGAGTAGGTGTGCCCAAAATTTTCACTGGTACTGTATATGAAAATATACAAAGGTATCATTGATAGGAAAACTTTTTACTGGTACTGTAATAACGGCACAATTGTCAAAAAAGAGTAAAAAGGGCAAATTATATTTTCTCTTGTGACATATTCCAATTCCTTCATTAGTCACATTAGCTTGCAATAATTATTATATTGATGGAAAACTGAATTTTGCTTCTAAAGTTAGAAGTTAAGTCAAGATTCCTTCTTAATTCGCTCAGTAACGTTGTGGGAAAAAGGGGGTTTATTCCCTAAATGTGGCAACTCCCCTCTTCCTGCACAAAAGAAAAAGTGACACTTTTCAGGCTTTTTGAGCGTGTTTTGACTAGTCATTGGATTAAAATTTTGTTGAAGACCTGGCAACCCTAATTCAAAGTTCAAGACAAGAACAATCATGGCGATGCAAACCCAGGCGCTTGTTTCAGCCAAATGGCTTGCAGATGTGATAAAAAGCAACCTTATTGGACCGAATCTTCGAATTCTGGATACGTCCTGGCATCTACCGATATTAAAACGCGATGCAAATGCGGAATTTAACCAACAGCACATACCTAGAACTTCGTTCTTTGATATTGACAAATGCGCCGACAAAACTTTCTCGATGGATCATATGCTCCCAACTGCAAGCTACTTTGCAGAGTATGTGGGGGGTTTAGGTATAGGAAACGATACACATGTAGTAGTGTACGATAACAGCGATTTTGGGTCATTCAGCGCACCCCGAGTGTGGTGGATGTTCCGATTATTTGGGCACAATTCTGTATCGGTCCTGGACGGGGGTATGAAGAATTGGCTGGCCGAGGGGCATCCGGTCACTGCAGAATACACCAAGCCAGGACGTGCGGATTTCAAGGCGACCGCCAATCATTCTTGGGTCAAGTCGTATGAAGATGTGCTGAAAAACATCGAGACCAAACAGGTGCAAGTGATTGACACAAGACCCGCCGGCATGTTCCGGGGAACCGAACCAGAACTAAGAGATGGTCAGTGGGAGCATGTGCAAAGATTTATTTTGTCCTCCTGGAATTTGTTACATTTGGTATTATACATTTTTGCTTATATGATTTTTTAAATGTCAAATCAAATCAAATTGATTTATATAGCCCTTCTTACATCAGCTGATATCTCAAAGTGCTGTACAGAAACCCAGCCTAAAACCCCAACCAGCAAGCAATGCAGGTGTAGAAGCATGGTGGCTAGGAAAAACTCCCTAGAAAGGGAAAAAACCTAGGAAGCAACCTAGAGAGGAACCAGGCTATGATGGGTGGCCAGTCCTCTTCTGGCTGTGCCGGGTGGAGATTATAAGAGAACATGGCCAAGATGTTCAAATGTTCATAAATGACCAGCATGGTCAAATAATAATAATCACAGTAGTTGTCGAGGGTGCAGCAAGTCAGCACCTCAGGAGTAAATGTCAGTTGGCTTTTCATAGCCGATCATTAAGAGTATCTCTACCGCTCCTGCTGTGTCTAGAGAGTTGAAAACAGCAGGTCTGGGACAGGTAGCACGTCCAGTGAACAGGTCAGGGTTCCATAGCCGCAGGCAGAACAGTTGAAACTGGAGCAGCAGCACGGCCAGGTGGACTGGGGACAGCAAGGAGTCATCATGCCAGGTAGTCCTGAGGCATGGTCCTAGGGCTCATGTCCTCCGAGAGAGAGAAAGAAAGAGAGAAAGAGAGAATTAGAGAGAGCATACTTAAATTCACACAGGAAGCTGGATAAGACAGGAGAAGTACTCCAGATATAACATTTACATTTACATTTAAGTCATTTAGCAGACGCTCTTATCCAGAGCGACTTACAAATTGGTGCATTCACCTTATGACATCCAGTGGAACAGCCACTTTACAATAGTGCATCTAAATCTTTTAAGGGGGGGGGGGGGGGGGGGTGAGAAGGATTACTTTATCCTATCCTAGGTATTCTTTAAAGAGGTGGGGTTTCAGGTGTCTCCGGAAGGTGGTGATTGACTCCGCTGTCCTGGCGTCGTGAGGGAGTTTGTTCCACCATTGGGGGGCCAGAGCAGCGAACAGTTTTGACTGGGCTGAGCGGGAACTGTACTTCCTCAGAGGTAGGGAGGCGAGCAGGCCAGAGGTGGATGAACGCAGTGCCCTTGTTTGGGTGTAGGGCCTGATCAGAGCCTGGAGGTACTGAGGTGCCGTTCCCCTCACAGCTCCGTAGGCAAGCACCATGGTCTTGTAGCGGATGCGAGCTTCAACTGGAAGCCAGTGGAGAGAGCGGAGGAGCGGGGTGACGTGAGAGAACTTGGAAGGTTGAACACCAGACGGGCTGCGGCGTTCTGGATGAGTTGTAGGGGTTTAATGGCACAGGCAGGGAGCCCAGCCAGCAGCGAGTTGCAGTAATCCAGACGGGAGATGACAAGTGCCTGGATTAGGACCTGCGCCGCTTCCTGTGTGAGGCAGGGTCGTACTCTGCGGATGTTGTAGAGCATGAACCTACAGGAACGGGCCACCGCCTTGATGTTAGTTGAGAACGACAGGGTGTTGTCCAGGATCACGCCAAGGTTCTTAGCGCTCTGGGAGGAGGACACAATGGAGTTGTCAACCGTGATGGCGAGATCATGGAACGGGCAGTCCTTCCCCGGGAGGAAGAGCAGCTCCGTCTTGCCGAGGTTCAGCTTGAGGTGGTGATCCGTCATCCACACTGATATGTCTGCCAGACATGCAGAGATGCGATTCGCCACCTGGTCATCAGAAGGGGGAAAGGAGAAGATTAATTGTGTGTCGTCTGCATAGCAATGATAGGAGAGACCATGTGAGGTTATGACAGAGCCAAGTGACTTGGTGTATAGCGAGAATAGGAGAGGGCCTAGAACAGAGCCCTGGGGGACACCAGTGGTGAGAGCACGTGGTGAGGAGACAGATTCTCGCCACGCCACCTGGTAGGAGCGACCTGTCAGGTAGGACGCAATCCAAGTGTGGGCCGCACCGGAGATGCCCAACTCGGAGAGGGTGGAGAGGAGGATCTGATGGTTCACAGTATCGAAGGCAGCCGATAGGTCTAGAAGGATGAGAGCAGAGGAGAGAGAGTTAGCTTTAGCAGTGCGGAGCGCCTCCGTGATACAGAGAAGAGCAGTCTCAGTTGAATGACTAGTCTTGAAACCTGACTGATTTGGATCAAGAAGGTCATTCTGAGAGAGATAGCGGGAGAGCTGGCCAAGGACGGCACGTTCAAGAGTTTTGGAGAGAAAAGAAAGAAGGGATACTGGTCTGTAGTTGTTGACATCGGAGGGATCGAGTGTAGGTTTTTTCAGAAGGGGTGCAACTCTCGCTCTCTTGAAGACGGAAGGGACGTAGCCAGCGGTCAGGGATGAGTTGATGAGCGAGGTGAGGTAAGGGAGAAGGTCTCCGGAAATGGTCTGGAGAAGAGAGGAGGGGATAGGGTCAAGCGGGCAGGTTGTTGGGCGGCCGGCCGTCACAAGACGCGAGATTTCATCTGGAGAGAGAGGGGAGAAAGAGGTCAGAGCACAGGGTAGGGCAGTGTGAGCAGAACCAGCGGTGTCGTTTGACTTAGCAAACGAGGATCGGATGTCGTCGACCTTCTTTTCAAAATGGTTGACGAAGTCATCTGCAGAGAGGGAGGAGGGGGGGGGAGGGGGAGGAGGATTCAGGAGGGAGGAGAAGGTGGCAAAGAGCTTCCTAGGGTTAGAGGCAGATGCTTGGAATTTAGAGTGGTAGAAAGTGGCTTTAGCAGCAGAGACAGAAGAGGAAAATGTAGAGAGGAGGGAGTGAAAGGATGCCAGGTCCGCAGGGAGGCGAGTTTTCCTCCATTTCCGCTCGGCTGCCCGGAGACCTGTTCTGTGAGCTCGCAATGAGTCGTCGAGCCACGGAGCGGGAGGGGAGGACCGAGCCGGCCTGGAGGATAGGGGACATAGAGAGTCAAAGGATGCAGAAAGGGAGGAGAGGAGGGTTGAGGAGGCAGAATCAGGAGATAGGTTGGAGAAGGTTTGAGCAGAGGGAAGAGATGATAGGATGGAAGAGGAAAGAGTAGCGGGGGAGAGAGAGCGAAGGTTGGGACGGCGCGATACCATCCGAGTAGGGGCAGTGTGGGAAGTGTTGGATGAGAGCGAGAGGGAAAAGGATACAAGGTAGTGGTCGGAGACTTGGAGGGGAGTTGCAATGAGGTTAGTGGAAGAACAGCATCTAGTAAAGATGAGGTCGAGCGTATTGCCTGCCTTGTGAGTAGGGGGGGAAGGTGAGAGGGTGAGGTCAAAAGAGGAGAGGAGTGGAAAGAAGGAGGCAGAGAGGAATGAGTCAAAGGTAGACGTGGGGAGGTTAAAGTCGCCCAGAACTGTGAGAGGTGAGCCGTCCTCAGGAAAGGAGCTTATCAAGGCATCAAGCTCATTGATGAACTCTCCGAGGGAACCTGGAGGGCGATAAATGATAAGGATGTTAAGCTTGAAAGGGCTGGTAACTGTGACAGCATGGAATTCAAAGGAGGCGATAGACAGATGGGTAAGGGGAGAAAGAGAGAATGACCACTTGGGAGAGATGAGGATCCCGGTGCCACCACCCCGCTGACCAGAAGCTCTCGGGGTGTGCGAGAACACGTGGGCGGACGAAGAGAGAGCAGTAGGAGTAGCAGTGTTATCTGTGGTGATCCATGTTTCCGTCAGTGCCAAGAAGTCGAGGGACTGGAGGGAGGCATAGGCTGAGATGAACTCTGCCTTGTTGGCCGCAGATCGGCAGTTCCAGAGGCTACCGGAGACCTGGAACTCCACGTGGGTCGTGCGCGCTGGGACCACCAGATTAGGGTGGCCGCGGCCACGCGGTGTGGAGCGTTTGTATGGTCTGTGCAGAGAGGAGAGAACAGGGATAGACAGACACATAGTTGACAGGCTACAGAAGAGGCTACGCTAATGCAAAGGAGATTGGAATGACAAGTGGACTACACGTCTCGAATGTTCAGAAAGTTAAGCTTACGTAGCAAGAATCTTATTGACTAAAATGATTAAAATGATACAGTACTGCTGAAGTAGGCTAGCTGGCAGTGGCTGCGTTGTTGACTTTGTAGGCCAGCTGGCAGTTGCTGCGTTGTTGACACTGCACTAATCAAGTCGTTCCGTTGAGTGTAATAGTTTCTACAGTGCTGCTATTCGGGGGCTAGCTGGCTAGCTAGCAGTGTTGATTACGTTGCGTTGCGTTAAAAGAACGACAATAGCTGGCTAGCTAACCTAGAAAATCGCTCTAGACTACACAATTATCTTTGATACAAAGACGGCTATGTAGCTAGCTAAGAAGAAATTGCTAAGATTAGACAAATCAAACCGTTGTACTATAATGAGATGTAATGAAATGTAATGAAAAGTTATACTACCTGCGGACCGAAGTGCGAATGCGACCGCTCGCTCCAACCCGGAAGTCAAATAGTCAAATATAACAAACTGACCCTAGCCCCCCGACACATAAACTACTGCAGCATAAATACTGGAGGCTGAGACAGGAGGGGTCAGGAGACACTGTGGCACCATCCGATGATACCCCCGGACAGGGCCAAACAGGAAGGATATAACCCCACCCACTTTGCCAAAGCACAGCCCCCACACCACTAGAGGGATATCTTCAACCACCAATTTACCATCCTGAGACAAAGGCCGAGTATAGCCCACAAAGATCTCCGCACGGCACAACCCAAGGGGGGGGGGGGGGGGCAACCCAGACAGGAAGATCCCGTCAGTGACTCAACCCCCTCAAGTGACGCACCCCTCCTAGGGACGGCATGAAAGAGCACCAGTAAGCCAGTGACTCAGTCCCTGTAATAGGGTTAGAGGCAGAGAATCCCAGTGGAGAGAGGGGAACCGGCCAGGCAGAGACAGCAAGGGCGGTTCGTTGCTCCAGAGCCTTTCCGTTCACCTTCACACTCCTGGGCCAGACTACACTCAATCATATGATTGATCAATCAAGACATCATATTTTGTCCCAATCATTTTTTAAATAAAATCTCATCTTCCCTCTTTCTCTATCCCCCTCTCTTTGCCGCTCTCTTTATAATTGTTTTTCTTTCTCTCACACACAGACATTGAGCCTGGCCACATTCCTGGTACTATCAACATGCCTTTTTTCAAGTTCATGGATGCCTCAGGCAAGGAGTTGGAGCTTGAAGTGCTGGCAAAAATGTTCAGAGAGGCAGGGGTGGACTTGGAGAAACCTTTCTGGGTAACCTGTGGGTCAGGGGTCACTGCATGCCACGTGGTTCTGGCTGCTCACCTGCTGGGGCATTCAGGGTCAGTGTCTGTGTATGACGGGTCATGGTATGAATGGTTCAAAAGGGCTGCCCCGGAGCATGTCATCTCTGAGGGCAAGGGGAAGCAAGTGTGATGTGGAGAGACGGGTAGAAATGAGCACTAAGAAAAATACTGTTGAATGAGCAGGGAGGGGACACTATGAATCCCAAAGGAAGCTACAGATTGCACAAAATATGGAGGGTTTTACTGATTTTGACTGAAGATTTTTGCTGAGTTGGATGAATGCGTCATTGTGAAAGAGGTCACCGTTCAAGAGTCCATGAATACAGTATGCCTATGTTTATATTCAATATGTCCAATAAAGGTGTTACAAACTATGCTATATTAATCTATTAATAAAGATTAGAAGGATGGAATGTTTGAGATATTCGGGTTAGAATTGGAGTATGGTTGAGTTGTATGCTCCTACTTAGGGGATTGCAGCCTGGCAACATTGTCTTGTAGATGTTGCCACTGCAGACGTTTTCTAAGGGACTTTTAAAATAATGAAACTTGCTCTTAATGCACCATGAAAATGTAAGTAAAATGTCATTTTCATGTAGTTGTAGTTGCCTTGGTGTGACCTTGTTATGAGATGGAGGCCCACAAAATGTCAAGGGTTTTTCTAAGTGCAGTTCAGTTTTAGTATTAACAGAAGTTTCTGTCAGTTTGATTGCAGGATGTCAGTTTGTTTAATTTGCACAATAAAAATATGCCATCTACTGTACAAAGTTCTCTGTATTGTATTTTTTGCAAAGTATAACCATTTTTACCATATACAGTAGTCCTTTGTACAACTTTTACTTATTCAGGGTCAATTTTTTACTTTGGTTAGACAAGAAGTAAACGTGAAGACTTCAATGTCCAAAACGTCTACATTTTATGTTGATGGTCATCAATCTAGTATGTGTAGGCCTATATTCTTTATGGTAACAGCATTTTAGGTTATACCACATTTTTCTGTCACGCCCTCATCTGTTTCACCTGTCTTTGTGATTGTCTCCACCCACCTCCAGGTGTCACCTGTTTTCCCCATTAGTCCCCGTTGTATTTATCCCTGTGTTTCCTGTCTCTCTGTGCCAGTTCGTTTTGTTTTGCCAAGTCAACCAGTGGTTTTCCTAGCTCCTATTTTGCACAGTCTCTGTTTTTTCCTAGCCCTCCTGGTTTTGACCCTTGCCTGTCCTGACGCCGAATCCGCCTGCCTGACCACTCTGCCTGTTCTGACCTTGAGCCTGCCTATCCCCTTGTACTGTTTGGACTCGGACCTGATCACTGAACCGCTGCCTGTCCTGACCTCAAGGCTGCCTATCGCCTGGTACTGTTTGGACTCTGACCTGGTTTATGAACTCTCGCTTGTCCCCGACCTGCCTTTTACCTACCCCTTTTGTTATAATAAATGTCGGAGCTCAACCATCTGCCTCCTGTGTCTGCATTAGGGTCTCGCCTTGTGCCCTTATAGTACGAACTGGCCATGACAGACCAAGCAGACTTGGACCAGCTCTGTCACGTTGTCTCCCTGCAGGGAGCCACCATTGGGAGGCATGAGGAGCTACTGCTGGACCTTTTGGAAGGGCTTCCACCATGACCAAAGGTTCAAGGCTATAATGGAGCAAATCAGTGAGTTGGCTCATAGGCAGCCCGCCACCTGAGGCCTCCCAACCACCCAGTAACCTTTCTACTACTAGTGGATTTGTTCAACCTACCCCGGCTCCTCGAGAACCCCGCTTACCTCCTCTGGAGCGTTATGCAGGGGATCCTGGTACCTGCCAGGCTTTCCTTTCCCAGTGCTCCCTCATTTTCGAACTCCAGCCCTCTTCGTTCCCGTCGAACCGATCAAAGATGGCGTATTTAATCATGCTAATGTCCGGAAGGGCTCTCTCCTGGGCAACGGCTGTGTGGGAGCAGAAACCCGCTGTGTGCCATAGCCTGGAGGAATTTATGGCAGAAGTGATTAAGGTTTTCGATTCTCCGGTGCTCGGAAGGGAGGCGGCTCAAACTACTGCAGGTACATCAGATCTTCCGTAGTGTGGTAGCCTACGCAGTAGATTTTCGCACCTTGGCCACCGAGAGTTCCTGGAATCCGGAGGCTCTTTTTGACACCTTCCTCTAAGGACTGTCGGAGGGGATAAAGGATGAGCTCGCAGCTCGGGAAATACCACGGGACCTTGATTCCCTCATCGCCCTTGCAATTAGGATTGATTGGCGCCTACGAGAACACCGGTGTGAGAGGAGGTCGGGTCTTGGGAACATTTGTTCCTCTGCTGATGCTGGTGCCCTTCTGAAGGAATCCGGAAATCCCCAAAGTTTGTATTTCCGAGGATAGCCGAAAACACCAAGGTTCCTAGAGAACCATCGGTGACGGGTGAGTTGGATACTCCTTAGCCCATGCAACTGGGAAGAGCTAGATTATCAGTTGGGGAATGCTCACGTAGGCTGAATTCTAACTGTTGTCTGTACTGTGGAGGGGTGGGACATTATATAGCCACTTGCCCAGTTAAGAAACCCTCTTCTTTAGTGGGTACAAGTACTCTTGTGAGCCAGACTGAGAGTCGCCTAACTTCCATCACCCGTTCACCTTTTTTTGTGATTCTGCTGTGGAGAGACCAGTCTAAGTCTCCCGGGTGCTCATTGACTCTGGGGCTGATGAACGTTTTATGGATGCTACCATGGTTTCTAAATGAGGTATTCCCACTCTGTCCCCATGGATGCAAGGGCACTGGATGACCGCTCTATTGGAAGAGTCACCAATAGCACAGTGGCCGTTCATATAAGGTATCAGGAAACCACAGTGAGACCTCACAGTTCCTCCTCATCGATTCCCCCCCCCCCCAATGTTCCTGTGGTTTTGGGATTTCTTTGGCTTCAGAAACACAATCCTGTTATTGACTGGACCACGAGCTCCATCCTGGGTTGGAGCCCGTTTTGGCATTCTCATTTTCTAAAAGCAGCACATCCGTCCTTGCGACGTTCCCCTCAGGACGTAAGCAAAGCCACGGATGTCGCTGTAGTCCCCACTGAGTACCATGACCTCCTGGAGGTCTTCAGTAAGGCACAGGCTACTTCTTTTCCCCCGCACCATCCTTATGATTGCACCATTGATCTCCTCCCAGGCACCACACCACCTCGTGGTCGGCTATACGAGTGGAAGACAGCTTTAAACACAGCCAGCGGACATTAGGAGTACCAGGTCATGCCGTTTGGACTCACCAATGCCCCCGCTGTCTTCCAGGCTCTGGTAAACGATGTGCTCAGGGACATGCTAAACTGTTGTGTTCGTCTACCTTGACAAGATCCTGTTTTTTTCCCAGTCTGCCCAAGAACACATTCTTCATGTCAGACAAGTCCTTCAGCACCTCCTGGAGAACCAATTGTTCGTGAAAGCCGAGAAGTGTGAGTTCCACCGCTCTACAATCTCCTTTCTGGGATATGTCATCGCTGACGGAAATGTCCAAATGGATCCTGAAAAAGTGAAAGCAGTGGTACAGTGGCCTCAACCGACGTCCAGGGTGCAGTTCCAGCGTTTCCCGGGGCTTGCTAACTTCTACCACCATTCCATTTAGTGCTACAGCACCCTGGCGGGCCCCTTCTCTGCACTCACCTCTCCCAAAGTACCGTTCACAGAGCCTTCGTGGACCTGAAGCATCGGTTCACCACAGCACCCATCCGGATCCATCCCGTCAATTTGTGGTAGAGGTTGATGCTTCTGATGTTGGAGTGGGTGCCATCCTGTCCCAGCGATCTGCCCAGGACCAAAAGCTCCAAGTCTGTGCCTTCCTGTCCCATCGTCTTAATCCTGCAGAGAGGAACTACGACGTAGGCAACCGAGAACTCCTGGTGGTCAAGATGGCACTGGAAGAGTGGAGGCACTGGCTTGAAGGAGCAGAACAGCCATTCTTGGTTTGGACCAACCATAAAAACGTGGAATATCTCCACACAGCCAAGCGCCTTAAATTCAGGCAGGCCTGGTGGGCTTTATTGTTTACAAGATTCAATTTCACCATTTCCTACCGCCCAGGGTATAAAAATGTGAAGCCTGATGCCCTCTCCCACCTATTCAGTTCCTCTGCCACACCCTCAGTCGCTGAAACCATTCTCCCTACCTCAGGCCGTGCAGCTTCAGTGGATTGGGGTATTGAAACCTTGGTCCGCAAGGCACAATGTTCCCAGCCTGAACCTGAAGGGAACATGGCTAACCGGTTGTTTGTCTCTAACTCAGTCCGGTCCCGGGTCCTAGAATGGGCTCATTCCTCCAGGCTGACCTGTCATCCAGGTTCCCGTCGTACCCTAGCCTTCCTCCGACAATGTTTCTGGTGGCCCACAATGGTTCCTGACGTCTCTGCCTTCGTCGCCGCGTGCACAGTGTGTGCTCAGAACAAGACTCCACGGCAAGCTCCTTCTGGCCTCCTTCAGCCACTACTTGTCTCTCATCGTCCCTGGGCCCATATCTCTCTGGACTTTGTCACTGGGCTCCCTCTGTCTGATGGCAACACTGTCATTCTGACAACTGTAGACCCTTTCTCCAAGGCCGCCCATTTCATCCCTCCCCCCAAACTACCCTCTGCCAAAGAGACGGCCCAGCTTATGGTGCAGCACGTCTTCCGGATCCATGGACTCCCGGTGGACGTGGTCTTCGACCGGGGTCCTCAGTTCTCGTCTTAGTTTTGGAAGGCGTTCAGCACCCTTATTGGGTCATCGGTCAGCCTGTCCTCCGGATTCCATCCCCAGTTCAACGGCCAGTCGGAGCGAGCTAACCAGGACCTAGAAACCACCCTAAGATGCCTGGTCTCAACCAACCCCACTACCTGGAACAGACAACTGGTCTGGGTGGAGT
Source organism: Salvelinus alpinus (assembly GCF_045679555.1). NCBI lineage: Eukaryota > Metazoa > Chordata > Actinopteri > Salmoniformes > Salmonidae > Salvelinus > Salvelinus alpinus. The sequence continues at coordinate 55,312,517 of NC_092086.1, read as the reverse complement.
ATGCCCGGAACACCCTTACCTGTTCAGCCATGGGACTCTCCCCTTTTGAGTGCTCTATGGGGGTATCAGCCTCCACTCTTCCCAGAACAAGAGCAGGAGGTCAACGTACCCTCGGCCCAGATGTTTGTCCGCCGCTGTAAACGTACCTGTAGAAGAGCTCGGGCGGCACTTCTCAAGACCAAGTCCAGGTATCGTTGACAAGCGGACCGCAGCTGGACTCCAGCTTCCCGCTACTGCATTGGGCAGAGGGTATAGCTTTCCACTCGGGATCTGTCCCTTCAGGGGGGAAGAGTCCCACAAACAGTCCCCCTGTTTCATTGGTTCTTTTCCCATCTCTAGAGTCCTTAGTTCCACTGCTGTCCGTCTTGTGTTACCACGTACCCTCCGTATTCACCCTACTTTCCATGTGTCTAGGATTAAGCCCGTGTCTCACAGCCCTTTGTCTTCTGTCTCCAGGCCCATCCTTCCCCCCCTGTGTCATCGATGGCCATCCGGCATACACAGTGAAACGCTTCCTGGGTGTTCGACCACAGGGCAGGGGTTTCCAGTACCTGGTTGACTTGGAGGGTTATGGCCCGGAGGAGAGGTGTTGGGTTCCCGCTAGAGACATCCTGGGAGGGAGGGGTGCTGTAGCGCCCTGATCTGTTTCACCGGTCTTTGTGATTCTCTCCACCCACCTCCAGGTATCGCCTGTTTTCCCCATTAGTCCCCGAGGTATTTATCCCTGTGTTTCCTGTCTCTCTGTGCCAGTTCGTCTTGTTTTGCCAAGTCAACCAGCGTTTATCCTAGCTCCTATTTTTCCAGTCCGTTTTTTCCTAGCCCTCCTCCAACATCATCCTGGACTCCGCTGGGACCCTTTCACATGTCTAGGACTTACTGGAGAAGTTGGAGGGAGGAACCCCTCTCCCAAAAGTCACTCTGGACAAGGCCATTTCACACAAAATATATACTGTTCACAGGCATCTCAACTGTCTAAACAAGTGAGAGAAGATATTTGCTAACATAACACATTGGTCAAGGTGAACACTTCTCTGGCCTATTTATGAAAATTGATGTTTTGCGTATGATTATAAAAACATTTGAATACCATACCATACCAGAATTTTCAAATACTATTGTGTTTTTTATATGTATGATCATTTTAATTGTTTCCTTTATTACCAAGGCATTAATAAACGCTGTCTTCGTCAGCCATCAAACCATGTAAATCTCTTGTACTTTGTGGTATTATTACCATTCAAATTAAATTGTTGCTGTGTCATATTCTTGCCTTATTCTTACTTCTAGGATGATTTGAGAAGGGCCTAAATAGAAAAACAGTAGTAGGAATGGTTTGTAAGAAGCGGAACTCCCAAAACAATAATCTCAAATCTCTTCCATCACCAAGAGTCTCTCTTGAGGTAAAATATTTTTGCCTGAAAAAATACCTGGGAAACACAGAGAGAGTAGTCTTGCACTTTTGAAAGACTGTGCAGGTTTGTGGACTTTATGAACCTAAACACTGAGATAACATTTAAGTTAATTGATAATCAAAGGGTCAGTCGAGGTAAAGGCCTCGGATTTCAGCAAATCACTAAATTCCTCAAGTTGTCAAATTAGCAGAAGTTGATCAAATAGCCTAGAATTGAACAAATAGAGGCAGGCCAGGGATCAGGTTTGTCATTTATTTCAATTGCCCAGATAATGAGCTACTCACAAGCCAAGCATTGAGCATGTAATCAGAGCCCCATGACAAAGCACACGCTCCCACCGCTGAGGCCATCTCCCACAGGGTAGGCAGCACAACATCGCCTCTCTGCAGAGTTTGACCCAGGCACGATTCAGATGGGCACACGGAAACACACAGAGAGAACTGGGTACAGTGTTATCCATATCTCACATGTGTACATCGGATGATGGCATGATCATTCTCCATGGCACATATCCATTGCTCAACACATTCCAGGTCTAATTACATACTGTACAGTTGAACCAGAGTTGTAATATGGTATCAATAAGAGCAAACTGATTTTTACAAACACCCTTTTGGAGTTTGATTACTTGTTACTGTACTCCCCACTGATAGATTTACACTAGAGAGATTTTGCAATGATTCCTATGTCAAAGATGTGAATAATATGTATTGGTCTGATGTGTGTAATGAGGAACATCCAGACGCTGCACTTGAAGCATTTATGAAACTGCTCCTTCCAGTTACTGATAGGCATGCACCCATCAAGAAACGGACTGTTAGAACTGCCAAATCCCCATGGATAGATTACAAATCGAAAAACTGTATGGGTGAGAGGGATGAGGCAAAGGGAATAGCAAATAAGTCTGACAAGGCAGCAGACTGGCAAACATACAGTAAATTGAGAAATCACATAACTAAACAAAAGTAAAATAGACTATGGAAGAAAGATTAATGATATAAAAGAATGATAGTAAAAAGCTCTGGAGTACTTCAAATTAAATGATAGACAAAAAGCAAACTTGGCTCCATCCTTCATTGAGGCAGATGGTTTGTTCATAACAAAACCCTTTGATATTGCCAACCACTTCAATAACCTTTTTGTTGACAAGATTAGCAACCTTAAGTATGACATGCAAACAACAAATGCTGAAAGGAAGGGTACCAAAGAAATGTCTGCAACATTGAAGGTCACAGTGGCCACCATCATTCTTAAATGGAAGAAGTTTGGACCCAACCAAGACTCTTCCTAGAGCTGGCCGCCAGCCAAACTGAGCAATCGGGGGAGAAGGGCCTTCGTCGGAGAGATGACCAAGAACCCGATGGATACTCTGGTAGAGTTCTAGAGTTCCTCTGTGAAGATGGGAGAACCTTTATGGTAGAGTGGCCAAACAGAAGGCACTCCTCAGTAAAAGGAACATGATAGCCCGCTTGGAGTTTGCAAACAAGGCACCTAAAAGGATTCAGACCATGAGAAGCAAGATGCTCTGGTCTGATGAAACCAAGATTTAACTCTTTGGCCTGAATGCCAAGCGTCACATCTTGAGGAAACCTGGTATTATCCCTACGGTGAAGCATGGTGGTGGCAGCATCATGCTGTGGGGATGTTTTTCAGCGGCAGGGAATGGGAGACTAGTCAGGATCGAGGGAAAGATGAACGGAACAAAGTACAGAGAGATCCTTGATGAAAATCTTCTCCGGAGTGCTCAGGACCTCAGACTGGGGCGATGGTTCACCTTCCAACAGGAAAACAACCCTAAGCACACAGCCAAGACAATGCAAGAGTGGCTTCGGGAAAAGTCTCAATGTCCTTGAGAGGCCCAGCCAGAGCCCGGACTTGAACCCGATCGAACATCTCTTGAAAGACCTGATAATAGCTGTGCTGCGACGCTCCCCATCCAACCTGACAAAGCTTGAGAGGTTCTGCAGAGAAGAATGGGAGAAACTCCCAAAATACAGGTGTGCCAAGCTTGTAGTGTCATACCCCAAAAGACTCGAGGCTGTAATCGCTGCCAAAGGTGCTTCAACAAAGTTCTCAGTAAAGGGTCTGAATGTGATTTTTCCATTTTTATAAATGTGCTAAAATAAAATATGTTTTTGCTTTGTTATTATGGGGTATTGTGTGTAGATTGATGGGGGAAAAAACAATAAAAAAAAAATTAGAATAAGGCTGTGACGTAACAAAATGTGGAAAAAGCCAACGGGTCTAAATATTCAGAATGCACCGTAGGAAAATTGCAGTTGGTCCTGAACAATGCAGCACGTATCACAAGTGTCAGTAACATGCATTTCAGTCTCTCCTGGCTCAAAGTTGAGGAGATATTGATTGCATCACTTTTAGTCTTTGTGCGAGGTATTGATGTGTTGAAGGTACCGAACTGTCTGTTCAAGCAGTTGGCACACAGTTCGGTCAGTCATCGGTACAACACAAGACATGCAACCAGAGGTCTACTCAAAGTACCCAGGTCCAGAACAGAGGCTGAGAAACACAGTATTAAAAAGAGACATGACTACATGGAACTCTCTGTCACCCTAGGTAACTCAAGCTAACAATAAAACCAGTTTAAAAAACTGATAAAAGAAGACCTTAGTGCACAAAGGGGACTGTGAAGAGACACAGCCTTTTCATATATCTTGTATTGTAATTTGCACTGTACTATGAATTAGACCAACATATTGTGTGTATGTACTGATATGTAGGCTATGTATTTCAGTCCTTGACTAATAATGTTCTGTACATTGTAGTATGCCATGTTTCATGTGGACCCCAGGAAGAGCAGCTGATGCTTTTGCAGCGGCTAATGGGGATCATAATACTGTAAATACCAAATTGTACTGTATGTATAAACAATAGAAGAAAAGTGACATTATACATAGGGACTCCCTCTACAGGTGATTTGTTGGACATGCAGGGGTGAAAGTGAAGTTGCCTGCATAAAATGGGTCAGAAATAACACTAAACATGCAATATTGCATTATGTTATTAAGAAATTTGCAGATTTTGATAAATAGCTGGAAATAATGACCCATTCTGTCTCATAATTGTGTGGAAAAAGTGGAACAATATTAGACTTGATATCAAAATGGTACACGTTTACAGTTCCACAAATGACCTGGAAGTTATGGAACGGGGAAAGTCCACAGCGAAACTGACAATGACACACTTGCATCAATTGGTCATCAATTAGCGAATTCATTTACATGCCTATGTAGGCTACTGTAGCCTACCATTTTATACAATAAATATGTTGAAATTACCATATCACTGGAATCATTGCAAATCAATTTGTTCCACTTGTGTATTCTACCTTGAGCTGGCAAACTGATTTAATCAATTCCCTATAACTTATATATTATTGTTGTAGACTATTGTTATTATGTAATTATTCATGTCCATCTTTAGTTCATGAAATTGGAAGTACTCAATTGTGATCATGGTCACAGATCTATGGCAATTGCTGATCAGCTGTTGTTAGAACGCATTAGATTGAAGGCAACAGTCAACTAGATTAGGCAGTTGTTGACCAGCACTGGCTATGGACTCCCTCTACAGGTGATTTGTTGGACATGCAATGGTGAAAGTTTGAAGTTGCCTGCATAAAATGGGTCAGAAATAACCCTGAACATGCAATATCGCATGATGTTATTTTTCCAAGAAATTTGCAGATTTTGATAAATAGCATGACCTATTCGGTCTCATAACTGTGTGGAAAAAGAGGAACAATATTAGACTTGAAATCAAAATGGTACACGTTTACAGTTCTACAAATGACCTACAGAATGAAGGGCCAGTGAAAGCTAATGAAGGTGTCATACCAGTATCACGTCCATGCATCAAATTGCATAATAGTTCAGAGAAGGGTTGCCATGTTCCTAGTTTTCCTGTGAAATTAGGCAACTTTGAAAATGATGTCACTGGTGAAAATGTATTGGTTGCTTGTTGCTGGTTTTTGGATTATTTCTTAATTGCACACCTACTCATTCCAGGGATTTTCTTTAGCTTTACTATTTTCTACATTGTAGAATAATAGTGAAGACGTGTGCAAAGCTGTCATCAAGGCAAAGGGTGGCTACTTTGAAGAATCTCAATATAAAATATATTTGGATTTGTTTCACACTTTTTTGGTTACTACATGATACCATATGTGTCACATCATAGTTTTGATGTCTTCACTATTATTCTACAATGTAGAAAATAGCAAAAATGAAGAAAAACCCTGGAATGAGTAGGTGTGCCCAAAATTTTCACTGGTACTGTATATGAAAATATACAAAGGTATCATTGATAGGAAAACTTTTTACTGGTACTGTAATAACGGCACAATTGTCAAAAAAGAGTAAAAAGGGCAAATTATATTTTCTCTTGTGACATATTCCAATTCCTTCATTAGTCACATTAGCTTGCAATAATTATTATATTGATGGAAAACTGAATTTTGCTTCTAAAGTTAGAAGTTAAGTCAAGATTCCTTCTTAATTCGCTCAGTAACGTTGTGGGAAAAAGGGGGTTTATTCGCTAAATGTGGCAACTCCCCTCTTCCTGCACAAAAGAAAAAGTGACACTTTTCAGGCTTTTTGAGCGTGTTTTGACTAGTCATTGGATTAAAATTTTGTTGAAGACCTGGCAACCCTAATTCAAAGTTCAAGACAAGAACAATCATGGCGATGCAAACCCAGGCGCTTGTTTCAGCCAAATGGCTTGCAGATGTGATAAAAAGCAACCTTATTGGACCGAATCTTCGAATTCTGGATACGTCCTGGCATCTACCGATATTAAAACGCGATGCAAATGCGGAATTTAACCAACAGCACATACCTAGAACTTCGTTCTTTGATATTGACAAATGCGCCGACAAAACTTTCTCGATGGATCATATGCTCCCAACTGCAAGCTACTTTGCAGAGTATGTGGGGGGTTTAGGTATAGGAAACGATACACATGTAGTAGTGTACGATAACAGCGATTTTGGGTCATTCAGCGCACCCCGAGTGTGGTGGATGTTCCGATTATTTGGGCACAATTCTGTATCGGTCCTGGACGGGGGTATGAAGAATTGGCTGGCCGAGGGGCATCCGGTCACTGCAGAATACACCAAGCCAGGACGTGCGGATTTCAAGGCGACCGCCAATCATTCTTGGGTCAAGTCGTATGAAGATGTGCTGAAAAACATCGAGACCAAACAGGTGCAAGTGATTGACACAAGACCCGCCGGCATGTTCCGGGGAACCGAACCAGAACTAAGAGATGGTCAGTGGGAGCATGTGCAAAGATTTATTTTGTCCTCCTGGAATTTGTTACATTTGGTATTATACATTTTTGCTTATATGATTTTTTAAATGTCAAATCAAATCAAATTGATTTATATAGCCCTTCTTACATCAGCTGATATCTCAAAGTGCTGTACAGAAACCCAGCCTAAAACCCCAACCAGCAAGCAATGCAGGTGTAGAAGCACGGTGGCTAGGAAAAACTCCCTAGAAAGGCCAAAACCTAGGAAGAAACCTAGAGAGGAACCAGGCTATGAGGGGTGGCCAGTCCTCTTCTGGCTGTGCCGGGTGGAGATTATAAGAGAACATGGCCAAGATGTTCAAATGTTCATAAATGACCAGCATGGTCAAATAATAATAATCACAGTAGTTGTCGAGGGTGCAGCAAGTCAGCACCTCAGGAGTAAATGTCAGTTGGCTTTTCATAGCCGATCATTAAGAGTATCTCTACCGCTCCTGCTGTGTCTAGAGAGTTGAAAACAGCAGGTCTGGGACAGGTAGCACGTCCAGTGAACAGGTCAGGGTTCCATAGCCGCAGGCAGAACAGTTGAAACTGGAGCAGCAGCACGGCCAGGTGGACTGGGGACAGCAAGGAGTCATCATGCCAGGTAGTCCTGAGGCATGGTCCTAGGGCTCATGTCCTCCGAGAGAGAGAAAGAAAGAGAGAAAGAGAGAATTAGAGAGAGCATACTTAAATTCACACAGGAAGCTGGATAAGACAGGAGAAGTACTCCAGATATAACATTTACATTTACATTTAAGTCATTTAGCAGACGCTCTTATCCAGAGCGACTTACAAATTGGTGCATTCACCTTATGACATCCAGTGGAACAGCCACTTTACAATAGTGCATCTAAATATTTTAAGGGGGGGGGGGGGGGGGTGAGAAGGATTACTTTATCCTATCCTAGGTATTCTTTCAAGAGGTGGGGTTTCAGGTGTCTCCGGAAGGTGGTGATTGACTCCGCTGTCCTGGCGTCGTGAGGGAGTTTGTTCCACCATTGGGGGGCCAGAGCAGCGAACAGTTTTGACTGGGCTGAGCGGGAACTGTACTTCCTCAGTGGTAGGGAGGCGAGCAGGCCAGAGGTGGATGAACGCAGTGCCCTTGTTTGGGTGTAGGGCCTGATCAGAGCCTGGAGGTACTGAGGTGCCGTTCCCCTCACAGCTCCGTAGGCAAGCACCATGGTCTTGTAGCGGATGCGAGCTTCAACTGGAAGCCAGTGGAGAGAGCGGAGGAGCGGGGTGACGTGAGAGAACTTGGGAAGGTTGAACACCAGACGGGCTGCGGCGTTCTGGATGAGTTGTAGGGGTTTAATGGCACAGGCAGGGAGCCCAGCCAGCAGCGAGTTGCAGTAATCCAGACGGGAGATGACAAGTGCCTGGATTAGGACCTGCGCCGCTTCCTGTGTGAGGCAGGGTCGTACTCTGCGGATGTTGTAGAGCATGAACCTACAGGAACGGGCCACCGCCTTGATGTTAGTTGAGAACGACAGGGTGTTGTCCAGGATCACGCCAAGGTTCTTAGCGCTCTGGGAGGAGGACACAATGGAGTTGTCAACCGTGATGGCGAGATCATGGAACGGGCAGTCCTTCCCCGGGAGGAAGAGCAGCTCCGTCTTGCCGAGGTTCAGCTTGAGGTGGTGATCCGTCATCCACACTGATATGTCTGCCAGACATGCAGAGATGCGATTCGCCACCTGGTCATCAGAAGGGGGAAAGGAGAAGATTAATTGTGTGTCGTCTGCATAGCAATGATAGGAGAGACCATGTGAGGTTATGACAGAGCCAAGTGACTTGGTGTATAGCGAGAATAGGAGAGGGCCTAGAACAGAGCCCTGGGGGACACCAGTGGTGAGAGCACGTGGTGAGGAGACAGATTCTCGCCACGCCACCTGGTAGGAGCGACCTGTCAGGTAGGACGCAATCCAAGTGTGGGCCGCGCCGGAGATGCCCAACTCGGAGAGGGTGGAGAGGAGGATCTGATGGTTCACAGTATCGAAGGCAGCCGATAGGTCTAGAAGGATGAGAGCAGAGGAGAGAGAGTTAGCTTTAGCAGTGCGGAGCGCCTCCGTGATACAGAGAAGAGCAGTCTCAGTTGAATGACTAGTCTTGAAACCTGACTGATTTGGATCAAGAAGGTCATTCTGAGAGAGATAGCGGGAGAGCTGGCCAAGGACGGCACGTTCAAGAGTTTTGGAGAGAAAAGAAAGAAGGGATACTGGTCTGTAGTTGTTGACATCGGAGGGATCGAGTGTAGGTTTTTTCAGAAGGGGTGCAACTCTCGCTCTCTTGAAGACGGAAGGGACGTAGCCAGCGGTCAGGAATGAGTTGATGAGCGAGGTGAGGTAAGGGAGAAGGTCTCCGGAAATGGTCTGGAGAAGAGAGGAGGGGATAGGGTCAAGCGGGCAGGTTGTTGGGCGGCCGGCCGTCACAAGACGCGAGATTTCATCTGGAGAGAGAGGGGAGAAAGAGGTCAGAGCACAGGGTAGGGCAGTGTGAGCAGAACCAGCGGTGTCGTTTGACTTAGCAAACGAGGATCGGATGTCGTCGACCTTCTTTTCAAAATGGTTGACGAAGTCATCTGCAGAGAGGGAGGAGGGGGGGGAGGGGGAGGAGGATTCAGGAGGGAGGAGAAGGTGGCAAAGAGCTTCCTAGGGTTAGAGGCAGATGCTTGGAATTTAGAGTGGTAGAAAGTGGCTTTAGCAGCAGAGACAGAAGAGGAAAATGTAGAGAGGAGGGAGTGAAAGGATGCCAGGTCCGCAGGGAGGCGAGTTTTCCTCCATTTCCGCTCGGCTGCCCGGAGACCTGTTCTGTGAGCTCGCAATGAGTCGTCGAGCCACGGAGCGGGAGGGGAGGACCGAGCCGGCCTGGAGGATAGGGGACATAGAGAGTCAAAGGATGCAGAAAGGGAGGAGAGGAGGGTTGAGGAGGCAGAATCAGGAGATAGGTTGGAGAAGGTTTGAGCAGAGGGAAGAGATGATAGGATGGAAGAGGAAAGAGTAGCGGGGGAGAGAGAGCGAAGGTTGGGACGGCGCGATACCATCCGAGTAGGGGCAGTGTGGGAAGTGTTGGATGAGAGCGAGAGGGAAAAGGATACAAGGTAGTGGTCGGAGACTTGGAGGGGAGTTGCAATGAGGTTAGTGGAAGAACAGCATCTAGTAAAGATGAGGTCGAGCGTATTGCCTGCCTTGTGAGTAGGGGGGGAAGGTGAGAGGGTGAGGTCAAAAGAGGAGAGGAGTGGAAAGAAGGAGGCAGAGAGGAATGAGTCAAAGGTAGACGTGGGGAGGTTAAAGTCGCCCAGAACTGTGAGAGGTGAGCCGTCCTCAGGAAAGGAGCTTATCAAGGCATCAAGCTCATTGATGAACTCTCCGAGGGAACCTGGAGGGCGATAAATGATAAGGATGTTAAGCTTGAAAGGGCTGGTAACTGTGACAGCATGGAATTCAAAGGAGGCGATAGACAGATGGGTAAGGGGAGAAAGAGAGAATGACCACTTGGGAGAGATGAGGATCCCGGTGCCACCACCCCGCTGACCAGAAGCTCTCGGGGTGTGCGAGAACACGTGGGCGGACGAAGAGAGAGCAGTAGGAGTAGCAGTGTTATCTGTGGTGATCCATGTTTCCGTCAGTGCCAAGAAGTCGAGGGACTGGAGGGAGGCATAGGCTGAGATGAACTCTGCCTTGTTGGCCGCAGATCGGCAGTTCCAGAGGCTACCGGAGACCTGGAACTCCACGTGGGTCGTGCGCGCTGGGACCACCAGATTAGGGTGGCCGCGGCCACGCGGTGTGGAGCGTTTGTATGGTCTGTGCAGAGAGGAGAGAACAGGGATAGACAGACACATAGTTGACAGGCTACAGAAGAGGCTACGCTAATGCAAAGGAGATTGGAATGACAAGTGGACTACACGTCTCGAATGTTCAGAAAGTTAAGCTTACGTAGCAAGAATCTTATTGACTAAAATGATTAAAATGATACAGTACTGCTGAAGTAGGCTAGCTGGCAGTGGCTGCGTTGTTGACTTTGTAGGCTAGCTGGCAGTTGCTGCGTTGTTGACACTGCACTAATCAAGTCGTTCCGTTGAGTGTAATAGTTTCTACAGTGCTGCTATTCGGGGGCTAGCTGGCTAGCTAGCAGTGTTGATTACGTTGCGTTGCGTTAAAAGAACGACAATAGCTGGCTAGCTAACCTAGAAAATCGCTCTAGACTACACAATTATCTTTGATACAAAGACGGCTATGTAGCTAGCTATGTAGCTAGCTACGATCAAACAAATCAAACCGTTGTACTGTAATGAAATGAAATGAAAATGTGATACTACCTGTGGAGCGAAGCGGAATGCGACCGGGTTGTTGAGTGCGGAAGTTCTATTCGGTAGACGTTGGCTAGCTAGCAGTGTCTCCTACGTTAAGGACGACAAATAGCTGGCTAGCTAACCTCGGTAAATTAAGATAATCACTCTAAAACTACACACTCTAAACTACACAATTATCTTGGATACGAAGACAGCAAAGACAACTATGTAGCTAGCTAACACTACACTAATCAAGTCGTTCAGTTGAGTGTAATAGTTTCTACAGTGCTGCTATTCGGTAGACGGTGGACGTTTGCTAGCTGGCTAGCTGCTGGGCAGATAGCAGTGTAGACTACGTTAGGACGACGAAATACGATAATTACGCAATTATCTTTGATACAAAGACGGCTATGTAGCTAGCTAAGAAGAAATTGCTAAGATTAGACAAATCAAACCGTTGTACTATAATGAGATGTAATGAAATGTAATGAAAAGTTATACTACCTGCGGACCGAAGTGCGAATGCGACCGCTCGCTCCAACCCGGAAGTCAAATAGTCAAATATAACAAACTGACCCTAGCCCCCCGACACATAAACTACTGCAGCATAAATACTGGAGGCTGAGACAGGAGGGGTCAGGAGACACTGTGGCACCATCCGATGATACCCCCGGACAGGGCCAAACAGGAAGGATATAACCCCACCCACTTTGCCAAAGCACAGCCCCCACACCACTAGAGGGATATCTTCAACCACCAATTTACCATCCTGAGACAAAGGCCGAGTATAGCCCACAAAGATCTCCGCACGGCACAACCCAAGGGGGGGGGGGGGGGGCAACCCAGACAGGAAGATCACGTCAGTGACTCAACCCACTCAAGTGACGCACCCCTCCTAGGGACGGCATGAAAGAGCACCAGTAAGCCAGTGACTCAGTCCCTGTAATAGGGTTAGAGGCAGAGAATCCCAGTGGAGAGAGGGGAACCGGCCAGGCAGAGACAGCAAGGGCGGTTCGTTGCTCCAGAGCCTTTCCGTTCACCTTCACACTCCTGGGCCAGACTACACTCAATCATATGATTGATCAATCAAGACATCATATTTTGTCCCAATCATTTTTTAAATACAATCTCATCTTCCCTCTTTCTCTATCCCCCTCTCTTTGCCGCTCTCTTTATAATTGTTTTTCTTTCTCTCACACACAGACATTGGGCCTGGCCACATTCCTGGTACTATCAACATGCCTTTTTTCAAGTTCATGGATGCCTCAGGCAAGGAGTTGGAGCTTGAAGTGCTGGCAAAAATGTTCAGAGAGGCAGGGGTGGACTTGGAGAAACCTTTCTGGGTAACCTGTGGGTCAGGGGTCACTGCATGCCACGTGGTTCTGGCTGCTCACCTGCTGGGGCATTCAGGGTCAGTGTCTGTGTATGACGGGTCATGGTATGAATGGTTCAAAAGGGCTGCCCCGGAGCATGTCATCTCTGAGGGCAAGGGGAAGCAAGTGTGATGTGGAGAGACGGTTAGAAATGAGCACTAAGAAAAATACTGTTGAATGAGCAGGGAGGGGACACTATGAATCCCAAAGGAAGCTACAGATTGCACAAAATATGGAGGGTTTTACTGATTTTGACTGAAGATTTTTGCTGAGTTGGATGAATGCGTCATTGTGAAAGAGGTCACCGTTCAAGAGTCCATGAATACAGTATGCCTATGTTTATATTCAATATGTCCAATAAAGGTGTTACAAACTATGCTATATTAATCTATTAATAAAGATTAGAAGGATGGAATGTTTGAGATATTCGGGTTAGAATTGGAGTATGGTTGAGTTGTATGCTCCTACTTAGGGGATTGCAGCCTGGCAACATTGTCTTGTAGATGTTGCCACTGCAGACGTTTTCTAAGGGACTTGTAAAATAATGAAACTTGCTCTTAATGCACCATGAAAATGTAAGTAAAATGTCATTTTCATGTAGTTGTAGTTGCCTTGGTGTGACCTTGTTATGAGATGGAGGCCCACAAAATGTCAAGGGTTTTTCTAAGTGCAGTTCACATTTACATTACATTTAAGTCATTTAGCAGACGCTCTTATCCAGAGCGACTTACAAATTGGAAAGTTCATACATATTCATCCTGGTCCCCCCGTGGGGAATGAACCCACAACCCTGGCGTTGCAAGCGCCATGCTCTACCAACTGAGCCACACGGGACCGTTCAGTTTTAGTATTAACAGAAGTTTCTGTCAGTTTGATTGCAGGATGTCACTTTGTTTAATTTGCACAATAAAAATATGCCATCTACTGTACAAAGTTCTCTGTATTGTATTTTTTGCAAAGTATAACCATTTTTACCATATACAGTAGTCCTTTGTACAACTTTTACTTATTCAGGGTCAATTTTTTACTTTGGTTAGACAAGAAGTAAACGTGAAGACTTCAATGTCCAAAACGTCTACATTTTATGTTGATGGTCATCAATCTAGTATGTGTAGGCCTATATTCTTTATGGTAACAGCATTTTAGGTTATACCACATTTTTCTGTCACGCCCTCATCTGTTTCACCTGTCTTTGTGATTGTCTCCACCCACCTCCAGGTGTCACCTGTTTTCCCCATTAGTCCCCGAGGTATTTATCCCTGTGTTTCCTGTCTCTCTGTGCCAGTTCGTCTTGTTTTGCCAAGTCAACCAGCGTTTATCCTAGCTCCTATTTTTCCAGTCCGTTTTTTCCTAGCCCTCCTCCAACATCATCCTGGACTCCGCTGGGACCCTTTCACATGTCTAGGACTTACTGGAGAAGTTGGAGGGAGGAACCCCTCTCCCAAAAGTCACTCTGGACAAGGCCATTTCACACAAAATATATACTGTTCACAGGCATCTCAACTGTCTAAACAAGTGAGAGAAGATATTTGCTAACATAACACATTGGTCAAGGTGAACACTTCTCTGGCCTATTTATGAAAATTGATGTTTTGCGTATGATTATAAAAACATTTGCATACCATACCAGAATTTTCAAATACTATTGTGTTTTTTATATGTATGATCATTTTAATTGTTTCCTTTATTACCAAGGCATTAATAAACGCTGTCTTCGTCAGCCATCAAACCATGTAAATCTCTTGTACTTTGTGGTATTATTACCATTCAAATTAAATTGTTGCTGTGTCATATTCTTGCCTTATTCTTACTTCTAGGATGATTTGAGAAGGGCCTAAATAGAAAAACAGTAGTAGGAATGGTTTGTAAGAAGCGGAACTCCCAAAACAATAATCTCAAATCTCTTCCATCACCAAGAGTCTCTCTTGAGGTAAAATATTGTTGCCTGAAAAAATACCTGAGAAACACAGAGAGATTAGTCTTGCACTTTTGAAAGACTGTGCAGGTTTGTGGACTTTATGAACCTAAACACTGAGATAACATTTAAGTTAATTGATAATCAAAGGGTCAGTCGAGGTAAAGGCCTCGGATTTCAGCAAATCACTAAATTCCTCAAGTTGTCAAATTAGCAGAAGTTGATCAAATAGCCTAGAATTGAACAAATAGAGGCAGGTCAGGGATCAGGTTTGTCATTTATTTCAATTGCCCAGACAATGAGCTACTCACAAGCCAAGCATTGAGCATGTAATCAAAGCCCCATGACAAAGCACACGCTCCCACAGCTGAGGCCATCTCCCACAGGGTAGGCAGCACAACATCGCCTCTCTGCAGAGTTTGACCCAGGCAGGATTCAGATGGGCACACGGAAACACACAGAGAGAACTGGGTACAGTGTTATCCATCTCTCACATGGGTACATCGGATGATGGCATGATCATTCTCCATGGCACATATCCATTGCTCAACACATTCCAGGTCTAACTACATACTGTACAGTTGAACCAGAGTTGTAATATGGTATCAATAAGAGCAAACTGATTTTTACAAACACCCTTTTGGAGTTTGATTACTTGTTACTGTACTCCCCACTGATAGATTTACACTAGAGAGATTTTGCAATGATTCCTATGTCAAAGATGTGAATAATATTTATTGGTCTGATGTGTGTAATGAGGAACATCCAGACGCTGCACTTGAAGCATTTATGAAACTGCTCCTTCCAGTTACTGATAGGCATGCACCCATCAAGAAACGGACTGTTAGAACTGCCAAATCCCCATGGATAGATTACAAATCGAAAAACTGTATGGGTGAGAGGGATGAGGCAAAGGGAATAGCAAATAAGTCTGACAAGGCAGCAGACTGGCAAACATACAGTAAATTGAGAAATCACATAACTAAACAAAAATAAAATAGACTATGGAAGAAAGATTAATGATATAAAAGAATGATAGTAAAAAGCTCTGGAGTACTTCAAATTAAATGATAGACAAAAAGCAAACTTGGCTCCATCCTTCATTGAGGCAGATGGTTTGTTCATAACAAAACCCTTTGATATTGCCAACCACTTCAATAACCTTTTTGTTGACAAGATTAGCAACCTTAAGTATGACATGCAAACAACAAATGCTGAAAGGAAGGGTACCAAAGAAATGTCTGCAACATTGAAGGTCACAGTGGCCACCATCATTCTTAAATGGAAGAAGTTTGGACCCAACCAAGACTCTTCCTAGAGCTGGCCGCCAGCCAAACAGAGCAATCGGGGGAGAAGGGCCTTCGTCGGAGAGATGACCAAGAACCCGATGGATACTCTGATAGAGTTCTAGAGTTCCTCTGTGAAGATGGGAGAACCTTTATGGTAGAGTGGCCAAACAGAAGGCACTCCTCAGTAAAAGGAACATGATAGCCCGCTTGGAGTTTGCAAACAAGGCACCTAAAAGGATTCAGACCATGAGAAGCAAGATGCTCTGGTCTGATGAAACCAAGATTTAACTCTTTGGCCTGAATGCCAAGCGTCACATCTTGAGGAAACCTGGTATTATCCCTACGGTGAAGCATGGTGGTGGCAGCATCATGCTGTGGGGATGTTTTTCAGCGGCAGGGAATGGGAGACTAGTCAGGATCGAGGGAAAGATGAACGGAACAAAGTACAGAGAGATCCTTGATGAAAATCTTCTCCGGAGTGCTCAGGACCTCAGACTGGGGCGATGGTTCACCTTCCAACAGGAAAACAACCCTAAGCACACAGCCAAGACAATGCAAGAGTGGCTTCGGGAAAAGTCTCAATGTCCTTGAGAGGCCCAGCCAGAGCCCGGACTTGAACCCGATCGAACATCTCTTGAAAGACCTGATAATAGCTGTGCTGCGACGCTCCCCATCCAACCTGACAAAGCTTGAGAGGTTCTGCAGAGAAGAATGGGAGAAACTCCCAAAATACAGGTGTGCCAAGCTTGTAGTGTCATACCCCAAAAGACTCGAGGCTGTAATCGCTGCCAAAGGTGCTTCAACAAAGTTCTCAGTAAAGGGTCTGAATGTGATTTTTCCATTTTTATAAATGTGCTAAAATAAAATATGTTTTTGCTTTGTTATTATGGGGTATTGTGTGTAGATTGATGGGGGAAAAAACAATAAAAAATTTTTTTGAATAAGGCTGTGACGTAACAAAATGTGGAAAAAGCCAACGGGTCTAAATATTTTCAGAATGCACCGTAGGAAAATTGCAGTTGGTCCTGAACAATGCAGCACGTATCACAAGTGTCAGTAACATGCATTTCAGTCTCTCCTGGCTCAAAGTTGAGGAGATATTGATTGCATCACTTTTAGTCTTTGTGCGAGGTATTGATGTGTTGAAGGTACCGAACTGTCTGTTCAAGCAGTTGGCACACAGTTCGGTCAGTCATCGGTACAACACAAGACATGCAACCAGAGGTCTACTCAAAGTCCCCAGGTCCAGAACAGAGGCTGAGAAACACAGTATTGAAAAGAGACATGACTACATGGAACTCTCTGTCACCCTAGGTAACTCAAGCTAACAATAAAACCAGTTTAAAAAACTGATAAAAGAAGACCTTAGTGCACAAAGGGGACTGTGAAGAGACACAGCCTTTTCATATATCTTGTATTGTAATTTGCACTGTACTATGAATTAGACCAACATATTGTGTGTATGTACTGATATGTAGGCTATGTATTTCAGTCCTTGACTAATAATGTTCTGTACATTGTAGTATGCCATGTTTCATGTGGACCCCAGGAAGAGCAGCTGATGCTTTTGCAGCGGCTAATGGGGATCATAATACTGTAAATACCAAATTGTACTGTATGTATAAACAATAGAAGAAAAGTGACATTATACATAGGGACTCCCTCTACAGGTGATTTGTTGGACATGCAGGGGTGAAAGTGAAGTTGCCTGCATAAAATGGGTCAGAAATAACACTAAACATGCAATATTGCATTATGTTATTAAGAAATTTGCAGATTTTGATAAATAGCTGGAAATAATGACCCATTCTGTCTCATAATTGTGTGGAAAAAGTGGAACAATATTAGACTTGATATCAAAATGGTACACGTTTACAGTTCCACAAATGACCTACAGAATGAAGGGCCAGTGAAAGCCAATGAAGGTTCATACTGGTATCACGTGCATGCATCAAATTGAGTAATAGTTCAGAGAAGGGTTGCCATGATCTTAGTTTTCCTGTCAAATTAGGCAACTTTGAAAAGGATGTCGCTGGTGAAAATGTATTGGTCGCTAGTTGCTGGGTTTTGACAACTTATTAAAAATATATATTTTACTGTGACCTGCTGCTGCTGACTATCAGGCAGTGAGGCAGCCTACTTCTGAGTGACAGAGAGAGTGGTGGGGAAAGAGCAGCAAGAGTGCACATCGTGACAACTTTTAACCAGTTGTCTGTAGGCTATTTAGATTATTATTATGGAGACACCTATTTCCAACCTCTTTTCCATAAAACATATTAACGTGCTAAAACGAATGCGCATCAACAAATAACATGACAAAGCACAGGAAAACTACTTCAGGCGCTAAATTCGCTAGGGGGTGGTTTAAACTGCATTCTAATGTCAATTTTGCTTACAGAAAACCATATCAAGCGAAGGACTATATATGCTCAGCTCTTGGGTCTCGAGCTCTAAGTGGACGTTTGAAATGGAAGTTATGGAACAGGGGAAAGTCCACAGCGACACTGACAATGACACACTTGCATCAATTGGTCATCAATTAGCGAATTTATTTACTTGCCTATGTAGGCTACTGTAGCCTACCATTTTATACAATAAATATGTTGAAATTACCATATCACTGGAATCATTGCAAATCAATTTGTTCCACTTGTGTAGCCTACCTTGAGCTGGCAAACTGATTTAATCAATTGCCTATAACAGTTTATTATTGTTGTAGACTTGTGTTATTATGTAATTATTAATGTCCATCTTTAGTTCATGAAATTGGAAGTACTCAATTGTGATCATGGTCACAGATCTATGGCAATTGCTGATCAGCTGTTGTTAGAACGCATTAGATTGAAGGCAACAGTCAACTAGATTAGGCTACAGATTTTTTTTAAACCTGGCAGTTGTTGACCAGCACTGGCTATGGACTCCCTCTACAGGTGATTTGTTGGACATGCATTGTTGAAAGTTTGAAGTTGCCTGCATAAAATGGGTCAGAAATAACCCTGAACCTGCATTATCGCATGATGTTATTTTTCCAAGAAATTTGCAGATTTTGATAAATAGCATGACCTATTCGGTCTCATAACTGTGTGGAAAAAGAGGAACAATATTAGACTTGAAATCAAAATGGTACACGTTTACAGTTCTACAAATGACCTACAGAATGAAGGGCCAGTGAAAGCTAATGAAGGTGTCATACCAGTATCACGTCCATGCATCAAATTGCATAATAGTTCAGAGAAGGGTTGCCATGTTCCTAGTTTTCCTGTGAAATTAGGCAACTTTGAAAATGATGTCACTGGTGAAAATGTATTGGTTGCTTGTTGCTGGTTTTTGGATTATTTCTTAATTGCACACCTACTCATTCCAGGGTTTTTCTTTAGCTTTACTATTTTCTACATTGTAGAATAATAGTGAAGACGTGTGCAAACCTGTCATCAAGGCAAAGGGTGGCTACTTTGAAGAATCTCAATATAAAATATATTTGGATTTGTTTCACACTTTTTTGGTTACTACATTACTCCATATGTGTCACATCATAGTTTTGAAGTCTTCACTATTATTCTACAATGTAGAAAATAGCAAAAATGAAGAAAAACCCTGGAATGAGTAGGTGTGCCCAAACTTTTCACTGGTACTGTATATGAAAATATACAAAGGTATCATTGATAGGAAAACTTTTTACTGGTACTGTAATAACGGCACAATTGTCAGAAAAGTGTAAAAAGAGCGAATTATATTTTCTCTTGTGACATATTCCAATTCCTTCATTAGTCACATTAGCTTGCAATAATTATTATATTGATGGAAAACTGAATTTTGCTTCTAAAGTTAGAAGTTGAGTCAAGATTCCTTCTTAATTCGCTCAGTAACGTTGTGGGAAAAAAAGGGGTTTATACGCTAAATGTTGCAACTCCCCTCGTCCTGCACAAAAGAAAAAGTGACACTTTTCAGGCTTTTTGAGCGTGGTTTGACTAGTCATTGGATTAGAATTTTGTTGAAGACCTGGCAACCCTGATTCAAAGTTCAAGACAAGAACAATCATGGCGGCACAAACCCAGGCGCTTGTTTCAGCCAAATGGCTTGCAGATGCGATAAAAAGCAACCTTATTGGACCGAATCTTCGAATTCTGGATACGTCCTGGCATCTACCGATATTAAAACGCGATGCAAATGCGGAATTTAACCAACAGCACATACCTGGAACTTCGTTCTTTGATATTGACAAATGCGCCGACAAAACTTTCTCGATGGATCATATGCTCCCAACTGCAAGCTACTTTGCAGAGTATGTGGGGGGTTTAGGTATAGGAAACGATACACATGTAGTAGTGTACGATACCAGCGATTGTGGGTCATTCAGCGCACCCCGAGTGTGGTGGATGTTCCGATTATTTGAGCACAATTCTGTATCGGTCCTGGACGGGGGTATGAAGAATTGGCTGGCTGAGGGGCATCCGGTCACTGCAGAATACACCAAGCCAGGACGTGCGGATTTCAAGGCGACCGCCAATCATTCTTGGGTCAAGTCGTATGAAGATGTGCTGAAAAACATCGAGACCAAACAGGTGCAAGTGATTGACACAAGACCCGCCGGCATGTTCCGGGGAACCGAACCAGAACTAAGAGATGGTCAGTGGGAGCATGTGCAAAGATTTATTTTGTCCTCCTGGAATTTGTTACATTTGGTATTATACATTTTTGCTAATATGATTTTTTAAATGTCAAATCAAATCAAATGTATTTATATAGCCCTTCTTACATCAGCTGATATCTCAAAGTGCTGTACAGAAACCCAGCCTAAAACCCAAACCAGCAAGCAATGCAGGTGTAGAAGCACGGTGGCTAGGAAAAACTCCCTAGAAAGGCCAAAACCTAGGAAGAAACCTAGAGAGGAACCAGGCTATGAGGGTGGCCAGTCCTCTTCTGGCTGTGCCGGGTGGAGATTATAAGAGAACATGGCCAAGATGTTCAAATGTTCATAAATGACCAGCATTGTCAAATAATAATAATCACAGTAGTTGTCGAGGGTGCAGCAAGTCAGCACCTCAGGAGTATATGTCAGTTGGCTTTTCATAGCCGATCATTAAGAGTATCTCTACCGCTCCTGCTGTGTCTAGAGAGTTGAAAACAGCAGGTCTGGGACAGGTAGCACGTCCAGTGAACAGGTCAGGGTTCCATAGCCGCAGGCAGAACAGTTGAAACTGGAGCAGCAGCACGGCCAGGTGGACTGGGGACAGCAAGGAGTCATCATGCCAGGTAGTCCTGAGGCATGGTCCTAGGGCTCAGGTCCTCCGAGAGAGAGAAAGAGAGAATTAGAGCGAGCATACTTAAATTCACACAGGAAGCTGGATAAGACAGGAGAAGTACTCCAGATATAACAAACTGACCCTAGCCCCCCGACACATAAACTACTGCAGCATAAATACTGGAGGCTGAGACAGGAGGGGTCAGGAGCCACTGTGTCCCCATCCGATGATACCCCCGGACAGGGCCAAACAGGAAGGATATAACCCCACCCACTTTGCCAAAGCACAGCCCCCACACCACTAGAGGGATATCTTCAACCACCAATTTACCATCCTGAGACAAAGGCCGAGTATAGCCCACAAAGATCTCCGCCACAGCACAACCCAAGGGGGGGGGGGGGGGCAACCCAGACAGGAAGATCACGTCAGTGACTCAACCCACTCAAGTGACGCACCCCTCCTAAGGACGGCATGAAAGAGCACCAGTAAGCCAGTGACTCAGCCCCTGTAATAGGGTTAGAGGCAGAGAATCCCAGTGGAGAGAGGGGAACCGGCCAGGCAGAGACAGCAAGGGCGGTTCGTTGCTCCAGAGCCTTTCCGTTCACCTTCACACTCCTGGGCCAGACTATACTCAATCATATGATTGATCAATCAAGACATCATATCATATCAAGACATCACATTTTTTAAATAAAATCTCATCTTCCCTCTTTCTCTATCCCCCTCTCTTTACCGCTCTCCTTATAATTGTTTTTCTTTCTCTCACACACAGACATTGAGCCTTGCCACATTCCTGGTACTATCAACATGCCTTTTGCCAAGTTCATGGATGCCTCAGGCAAGGAGTTGGAGCTTGAAGTGCTGGCAGAAATGTTCAGAGAGGCAGGGGTGGACTTGGAGAAACCTTTCTGGGTAACCTGTGGGTCAGGGGTCACTGCATGCCACGTGGTTCTGGCTGCTCACCTGCTGGGGCATTCAGGGTCAGTGTCTGTGTATGACGGGTCATGGTATGAATGGTTCAAAAGGGCGGCCCCGGAGCATGTCATCTCTGAGGGCAAGGGGAAGCAAGTGTGATGTGGAGAGACGGGTAGAAATGAGCACTAAGAAAAATACTGTTGAATGAGCATGGAGGGGACACAATGAATCACAAAGGAAGCTACAGATTGCACAAAATATGGAGGGTTTTACTGATTTTGACTGAAGAATTTTGCTGAGTTGGATGAATGCATCATTGTGAAAGAGGTCACCGTTCAAGAGTCCATGAATACAGTATGCCTATGTTTATATTCAATATGTCCAATAAAGGTGTTACAAACTATGCTAAATTAATCTATTAATAAAGATTAGAAGGATGGAATGTTTGAGGTATTCGGGTTAGAATTGGACTATGGTTGAGTTGTATGCTCCTACTTAGGGGATTGCAGCCTGGCAACATTGTCTTGTAGATGTTGCCACTGCAGACGTTTTCTAAGGGACTTTTAAAATAATGAAACTTGCTCTTAATGCACCATGAAAATGTAAGTAAAATGTCATTTTCATGTAGTTGTAGTTGCCTTGGTGTGACCTTGTTATGAGATGGAGGCCCACGAAATGTCAAGGGGTTTTTCTAAGTGCAGTTCAGTTTTAGTATTAACAGAAGTTTCTGTCAGTTTGATTGCAGGATGTCACTTTGTTTAATTTGCACAATAGAAATATGCCATCTACTGTACAAAGTTCTCTGTATTGTATTTTTTGCAAAGTATAAATTTTTTTACCATATACAGTAGTCCTTTGTACAACTTTTACTTATTCAGGGTCAATTTTTTACTTTGGTTAGACAAGAAGTAAACGTGAAGACTTCAATGTCCAACACGTCTACATTTTACGACGATGGTCATCAATCTAGTATGTGTAGGCCTATATTCTTTATGGTAACAGCATTTTAGGTTATACCACATTTTTCTGTCACGCCCTCATCTGTTTCACCTGTCTTTGTGATTGTCTCCACCCACCTCCAGGTGTCACCTGTTTTCCCCATTAGTCCCCGGTGTATTTATCCCTGTGTTTCCTGTCTCTCTGTGCCAGTTCGTTTTGTTTTGCCAAGTCAAGCAGTGGTTTTCTTAGCTCTTATTTTGCACAGTCTGTCACGATCGTTATGAGTGGAATGAGTGGACCAAGGCGCAGCGTGGAAAAAAGACATCTTCTTTTAATGAAGAAAAACAAACACTTACTAAACGAACAAAAAACAAACGTGAAGCTAAAACGAACTAAGTGCACACATGCAACATAGAACATAGACAATTACCCACAATCACCTAAAGCCTATGGCTGCCTTAAATATGGCTCCCAATCAGAGATAACAATAAACAGCTGTCTCTGATTGAGAACCAAACCAGGCAACCATAGACTTTCCTAAACCTCTCTACTGAACACAACCCCATACACTATACAAAACCCCCTAAACAATACACACACCCTAAACTAGACAAAACACACAAACATCCCATGTCACACCCTGACCTAACTAAACTAATAAAGAAAATCAATATAACAGAGGCCAGGGTGTGACACAGTCTCTGTTTTTTCCTAGTTCTCCTGGTTTTGACCCTTGCCTGTCCTGACGCCGAATCCGCCTGCCTGACCACTACGCTCTGCCTATCCCCTTGTACTGTTTGGACTCGGACCTGATCACTGAACCGCTGCCTGTCCTGACCTCAAGGCTGCCTATCGCCTGGTACTGTTTGGACTCTGACCTGGTTTATGAACTCTCGCTTGTCCCCGACCTGCCTTTTACCTACCCCTTTTGTTATAATAAATGTCGGAGCTCAACCATCTGCCTCCTGTGTCTGCATTAGGGTCTCGCCTTGTGCCCTTATAGTACGAACTGGCCATGACAGACCAAGCAGACTTGGACCAGCTCTGTCACGTTGTCTCCCTGCAGGGAGCCACCATTGGGAGGCATGAGGAGCTACTGCTGGACCTTTTGGAAGGGCTTCCACCATGACCAAAGGTTCAAGGCTATAATGGAGCAAATCAGTGAGTTGGCTCATAGGCAGCCCGCCACCTGAGGCCTCCCAACCACCCAGTAACCTTTCTACTACCTGTGGATTTGTTCAACCTACCCCAGCTCCTCGAGAACCCCGCTTACCTCCTCTGGAGCGTTATGCAGGGGATCCTGGTACCTGCCGGGCTTTCCTTTCCCAGTGCTCCCTCATTTTCGAACTCCAGCCCTCTTCGTTCCCGTCGAACCGATCAAAGATGGCGTATTTAATCATGCTAATGTCCGGAAGGGCTCTCTCCTGGGCAACGGCTGTGTGGGAGCAGAAACCCGCTGTGTGCAATAGCCTGGAGGAATTTATGGCAGAAGTGATTAAGGTTTTCGATTCTCCGGTGCTCGGGAGGGAGGCGGCTCAAACTACTGCAGGTACATCAGAACTTCCGTAGTGTGGTAGACTACGCAGTAGATTTTCGCACCTTGGCCACCGAGAGTTCCTGGAATCCGGAGGCTCTTTTTGACACCTTCCTCTAAGGACTGTCGGAGGGGATAAAGGATGAGCTCGCAGCTCGGGAAATACCACGGGACCTTGATTCCCTCATCGCCCTTGCAATTAGGATTGATTGGCGCCTACGAGAACACCGGTGTGAGAGGAGGTCGGGTCTTGGGAACATTTGTTCCTCTGCTGATGCTGGTGCCCTTCTGAAGGAATCTGGAAATCCCCAAAGTTTGTATTTCCGAGGATAGCCGAAAACACCAAGGTTCCTAGAGAACCATCGGCGACGGATGAGTTGGATACTCCTTAGCCCATGCAACTGGGAAGAGCTAGATTATCAGTTGGGAAATGCTCATGTAGGCTGAATTCTAACTGTTGTCTGTACTGTGGAGGGGTGGGACATTATATAGCCACTTGCCCAGTTAAGAAACCCTCTTCTTTAGTGGGTACAAGTACTCTTGTGAGCCAGAATGAGAGTCCCCTAACTTCCATCACCCGTTCACCTTTTTTTGTGATTCTGCTGTGGAGAGACCAGTCTAAGTCTCCCGGGTGCTCATTGACTCTGGGGCTGATGAACGTTTTATGGATGCTACCATGGTTTCAAAATGAGGTATTCCCACTCAACTTCTCTCTGTCCCCATGGATGCAAGGGCACTGGATGACCGCTCTATTGGAAGTCACCAATAGCACAGTGGCCGTTCATATAAGGTATCAGGAAACCACAGTGAGACCTCACAGTCCCCCCCCCCCCCCCATTTCTTTGGCTTCAGAAACACAATCCTGTTATTGACTGGACCACGAGCTCCATCCTGGGTTGGAGCCCGTTTTGTCATTCTCATTTTCTAAAAGCAGCACATCCGTCCTTGCGATGTTCCCCTCAGGACGTAAGCAAAGCCACGGATGTCTCTGTAGTCCCCACTGAGTACCATGACCTCCTGGAGGTCTTCAGTAAGGCACAGGCTACTTCTTTTCCCCCGCACCATCCTTATGATTGCACCATTGATCTCCTCCCAGGCACCACACCACCTCGTGGTCGGCTATATGAGTGGAAGACAGCTTTAAACACAGCTAGCGGACATTACGAGTACCAGGTCATGCCGTTTGGACTCACCAATACCCCCGCTGTCTTCCAGGCTCTGGTAAACGATGTGCTCAGGGACATGCTGACGTCACTTGGTAACGTCACTTCCTGTTGAATCTGCAGACGTGTTGCTGTGCGTTTTGCTGCCAACTTTACTTTACTTTGCTAGCTGACAACTTTACGTTTTTTTGTTTTGTTTTTTAATTACCGTTTATATTTTTAGTTTTTTCATCGCAACTTTTTTCCCTCATTCAACTTTTTCACTCCGGACGCTTTATCTGGACATGGTTCGTCAACACCTTCAACAGCCGAAGCTAAGTAGTAACATTAACATGATGTCTTCTAATTGCAGTCGCTGTACTCATAATATACAGGAGAACGATCGCCTTACGGCGAGAATAGCTGTGCTACAAGCCCAGCTTCAGACGCAATCGTTAGGCAAGGGTAATTTCAGTGTAGGAAAGGAAGAAACAGCGTCTGTGCCACCAGTAAGTACAGATAGTAACGTTAGTATAAACCCCCCCGCACAGTCCCCGCAGCCGGACAACTTTCTCATGGCTTCTGGAGGGAAATGCTGTTGGAATGCTCAACCGGTGTCGCTCATTCAGCCGACAGAAACTTTCAACCGGTTCTCCCCATTATGTAGCGAGTCTGAGTCTGAGTCTTCTCTTGTCTCTACTCCTCCCGTTACGGGGTCTGAGACGCCGAAGGCTCCCACCATTAGCTCTGACAAATTGAAAACCCTAGTCATTGGCGACTCCATTACCCGCAGTATTAGACTTAAAACGAATCACCCAGCGATCATACACTGTTTACCAGGGGGCAGGGCTACCGACGTTAAGGCTAATCTAAAGATGGTGCTGGCTAAAGCTAAATCTGGCGAGTGTAGAGAGTATAGAGATATTGTTATCCACGTCGGCACCAACGATGTTAGAATGAAACAGTCAGAGGTCACCAAGTGCAACATAGCTTCAGCGTGTAAATCAGCTAGAAAGATGTGTCGGCATCGAGTAATTGTCTCTGGCCCCCTCCCAGTTAGGGGGAGTGACGAGCTCTACAGCAGAGTCTCAGCACTCAATCGCTGGTTGAAAACTGTTTTCTGCCCCTCCCAAAAGATAGAATTTGTAGATAATTGGCCCTCTTTCTGGGACTCACCCACAAACAGGACCAAGCCTGACCTGCTGAGGAGTGACGGACTCCATCCTAGCTGGAGGGGTGCTCTCATCTTATCTACCAACATAGATAGGGCTCTAACTCCTCTAGCCCCACAATGAAATAGGGTGCAGGCCAGGCAGCAGGCTGTTAGCCAACCTGCCAGCTTAGTGGAGTCTGCCAATAGCACAGTCAGTGTAGTCAGCTCAGCCATACCCATTGAGACTGTGTCTGTGCCTCGACCTAGGTTGGGCAAAACTAAACATGGCGGTGTTCGCCTTAGCAATCTTATTAGGATAAAGACCTCCTCCATTCCTGCCATTATTGAAAGAGATCGTGATACCTCACATCTCAAAATAGGGTTACTTAATGTTAGATCCCTCACTTCAAAGGCAGTCATAGTCAATGAACTAATCACTGATCATAATCTTGATGTGATTGGCCTGACTGAAACATGGCTTAAGCCTGATGAATTTACTGTGTTAAATGAGGCCTCACCTCCTGGTTACACTAGTGACCATATCCCCCGTGCATCCCGCAAAGGCGGAGGTGTTGCTAACATTTACGATAGCAAATTTCAATTTACAAAAAAAAAAATGGCGTTTTCGTCTTTTGAGCTTCTAGTCATGAAATCTATGCAGCCTACTCAATCACTTTTTATAGCTACTGTTTACAGGCCTCCTGGGCCATATACAGCATTCCTCTCTGAGTTTCCTGAATTCCTATCAGACCTTGTAGTCATAGCAGATCATATTCTAATTTTTGGTGATTTTAATATTCACATGGAGAAGTCCACAGACCCACTCCAAAAGTCTTTCGGAGCCATCATCGACTCAGTGGGTTTTGTCCAACATGTCTCTGGACCTACTCACTGCCACAGTCATACTCTGGACCTAGTTTTGTCCCATGGAATAAATGTTGTAGATCTTAATGTTTTTCCACATAATCCTGGACTATCGGACCACCATTTTATTACGTTTGCAATCGCAACAAATAATCTGCTCAGACCGCAACCAAGAAGCATCAAAAGTCGTGCTATAAATTCTCAGACAACACAAAAATTCCTTGATGCCCTTCCAGACTCCTTCTGCCTACCCAAGGACGTCAGAGGACAAAAATCAGTTAACCACTTAACTGAGGAACTCAATTTAACCTTGCGCAATACCCTAGATGCAGTTGCACCCCTAAAAACGAAAAACATTTGTCATAAGAAACTAGCTCCCTGGTATACAGAAAATACCCGAGCTTTGAAGCAAGCTTCCAGGAAATTGGAACGGAAATGGCGCCACACCAAACTGGAAGTCTTCCGACTAGCTTGGAAAGACAGTACCGTGCAGTACCGAAGAGCCCTCACTGCTGCTCGATCATCCTACTTTTCCAACTTAATCGAGGAAAATAAGAACAATCCAAAATTTCTTTTTGATACTGTTGCAAAGCTAACTAAAAAGCAGCATTCCCCAAGAGAGGATGGCTTTCACTTCAGCAGTAATAAATTCATGAACTTCTTTGAGGAAAAGATCATGACCATTAGAAAGCAAATTACGGACTCCTCTTTGAATCTGCGTATTCCTCCAGGGCTTAGCTGTCCTGGATCTGCACAGCTCTGCGAGGGCCTGGGATCGGGAGAGACACTTAAGTGTTTTAGTACTATATCTCTTGACACAATGATGAAAATAATCATGGCCTCTAAACCTTCAAGCTGCATACTGGATCCTATTCCTACTAAACTGCTGAAGGAGCTGCTTCCTGTGCTTGGCCCTCCTATGTTGAACATAATAAACAGCTCTCTATCCACTGGATGTGTACCAAACTCACTAAAAGTGGCAGTGATAAAGCCTCTCTTGAAAAAGCCAAACCTTGACCCGGAAAATATAAAAAACTATCGGCCTATATCGAATCTTCCATTCCTCTCAAAAATTTTAGAAAAAGCTGTTGCGCAGCAACTCACTGCCTTTCTGAAGACAAACAATGTGTACGAAATGCTTCAGTCTGGTTTTAGACCCCATCATAGCACTGAGACTGCACTTGTGAAGGTGGTAAATGACCTTTTAATGGCGTCAGACCGAGGCTCTGCATCTGTCCTCGTGCTACTAGACCTTAGTGCTGCCTTTGACACCATCGATCACAAAATTCTTTTGGAGAGACTGGAAACCCAAATTGGTCTACACGGACAAGTTCTGGCCTGGTTTAGATCTTACCTGTCGGAAAGATATCAGTTTGTCTCTGTGAATGGTCTGTCCTCTGACAAATCAACTGTACATTTCGGTGTTCCTCAAGGTTCCGTTTTAGGACCACTATTGTTTTCACTATATATTTTACCTCTTGGGGATGTTATTCGAAAACATAATGTTAACTTTCACTGCTATGCGGATGACACACAGCTGTACATTTCAATGAAACATGGTGAAGCCCCAAAATTGCCCTCGCTAGAAGCCTGTGTTTCAGACATAAGGAAGTGGATGGCTGAAAACTTTCTACTTTTAAACTCGGACAAAACAGAGATGCTTGTTCTAGGTCCCAAGAAACAAAGAGATCTTCTGTTAAATCTGACAATTCATCTTGATGGTTGTAAAGTCGTCTCAAATAAAACTGTGAAGGACCTCGGCGTTACTCTTGACCCTGATCTCTCTTTTGACGAACATATCAAGACTATTTCAAGGACAGCTTTTTTCCATCTACGTAACATTGCAAAAATCAGAAATTTTCTGTCCAAAAATGATGCAGAAAAATTAATCCATGCATTTGTTACTTCTAGGTTAGACTACTGCAATGCTCTACTTTCCGGCTACCCGGATAAAGCACTAAATAAACTTCAGTTAGTGCTAAATACGGCTGCTAGAATCCTGACTAGAACCAAGAAATTTGATCATATTACTCCAGTGCTAGCTTCCCTACACTGGCTTCCTGTTAAGGCAAGGGCTGATTTCAAGGTTTTACTGTTAACCTATAAAGCGTTACATGGGCTTGCTCCTACCTATCTTTCCGAGTTGGTCCTGCCGTACATACCAATACGTACGCTACGGTCACAAGACGCAGGCCTCCTAATTGTCCCTAGAATTTCTAAGCAAACAGCGGGAGGCAGGGCTTTCTCCTATAGATCTCCATTTTTATGGAACAGTCTGCCTACCCATGTGAGAGACGCAGACTCGGTCTCAACCTTTAAGTCTTTACTGAAGACTTATCTCTTCAGTAGGTCATATGATTGAGTGTAGTCTGGCCCAGGAGTGTGAAGGTGAACGGAAAGGCTCTGGAGCAACGAACCGCCCTTGCTGTCTCTGCCAGGCCGGTTCCCCTCTCTCCACTGGGATTCTCTGCCTCTACCCCTGTTACAGGGGCTGAGTCACTGGCTTGCTGGTGCTCTTTCATGCCGTCCCTAGGAGGGGTGCGTCACTTGAGTGGGTTGAGTTACTGACGTGATCTTCCTGTCTGGGTTGGCGCCCCCCCTTGGTTTGTGCTGTGGTGGAGATCTTTGTGGGCTATACTAGGCCTTGTCTCAGGATTGTAAGTTGGTGGTTGAGGATATCCCTCTAGTGGTGCGGGGGCTGTGCTTTGGCAAAGTGGGTGGGGTTATATCCTTCCTGTTTGGCCCTGTCCGGGGGTTTCTTCGGATGGGGCCACAGTGTCTCCTGACCGCTCCTGTCTCAGCCTCCAGTATTTATGCTGCAGTAGTTTATGTGTCGGGGGGCTAGGGTCAGTTGGTTACCTGGAGTACTTCTCCTGTCTTATCCAGTGTCCTGTGTGAATTTAAGTATGCTCTCTCTAATTCTCTCGTTCTCTCTTTCTCTCTGAGAACCTGAGCCCTAGGACCATACGTCAGGACTACCGGGCATGATGACACCTTGCTGTCCCCAGTCCGCCTGGCCTTGCTGCTATTCCAGTTTCAACTGTTCTGCCTGCGGTTATGGAACCCCTACCTGTCCCAGACCTGCTGTTTTCAACTCTTAATGATCGGCTATGAAAAGCCAACTGAGATTTATTCCTGATTATTATTTGACCATGCTTGTCATTTATGAACATTTTGAAAATCTTGGCTCTCTCTAATTTTCTCCTTCTCTCTTTCTTTCTCTCTGAGGACCTGGGCCCTAGGACCATGCGTCGGGACTGCCGCCCGTGGTGACTCCTTGCTGTCCCCAGTCCGCCTGGCCTTGCTGCTATTCCAGTTTCAGCTGTTCTGCCTGCGGTTATGGAACCGCCACCTGTCCCAGACCTGTTGTTTTTCAACTCTTAATGATCAGCTATGAAAAGCCAACTGAAAATTATTCATGATTATTATTTGACCATGCTTGTCACTTATGAACATTTTTGAACATCTTGGCATAGTTTTGTTATAATCTCCACCCGGCACAGCCAGAAGAGGACTGGCCACCCCTCATAGCCTGGTTCCTCTCTAGGTTTCTTCCTAGGTTTTGGCCTTTCTAGGGAGTTTTTCCTAGCCACCGTGCTTCTACACCTGCATTACTAGCTGTTTGGGGTTTTAGGCTGGGTTTCTGTACAGCACTTCGAGATATTAGCTGATGTACGAAGGGCTATATAAAATAAAATTGATTGATTGATGCTAAACTGTTGTGTTCGTCTACCTTGACAAGATCCTGTTTTTTTCCCAGTCTGCCCAAGAACACATTCTTCATGTCAGACAAGTCCTTCAGCACCTCCTGGAGAACCAATTGTTCGTGAAAGCCGAGAAGTGTGAGTTCCACCACTCTACAATCTCCTTTCTGGGATATGTCATCGCTGACGGAAATGTCCAAATGGATCCTGAAAAAGTGAAAGCAGTGGTACAGTGGCCTCAACCTACGTCCAGGGTGCAGTTCCAACGTTTCCTGGGGTTTGCTAACTTCTACCGCCATTCCATTTGGTGCTACAGCACCCTGGCGGGCCCCTTCTCTGCACTCACCTCTCCCAAAGTACCGTTCACAGAGCCTTCGTGGACCTGAAGCATCGGTTCACCACAGCACCCATCCGGATCCGTCCCGTCAATTTGTGGTAGAGGTTGATGCTTCTGATGTTGGAGTGGGTGCCATCCTGTCCCAGCGATCTGCCCAGGACCAAAAGCTCCAAGTCTGTGCCTTCCTGTCCCATCGTCTCAACCCTGCAGAGAGGAACTATGACGTAGGCAACCTAGAACTCCTGGTGGTCAAGATGGCACTGGAAGAGTGGAGGCACTGGCTTGAAGGAGCAGAACAGCCATTCTTGGTTTGGACCAACCATAAAAACGTGGAATATCTCCACACAGCCAAGTGCCTTAAATTCAGGCAGGCCTGGTGGGCTTTATTGTTTACAAGATTCAATTTCACCATTTCCTACCGCCCAGGGTATAAAAATGTGAAGCCTGCCCTCTCCCACCTATTCAGTTCCTCTGCCACACCCTCGGTCGCTGAAATCATTCTCCCTACCTCAGGCCATGCAGCTTCAGTGGATTGGGGTATTGAAACCTTGGTCCGCAAGGCACAATGTTCCCAGCCTGAACCTGAAGGGAGCATGGCTAACTGGTTGTTTGTCTCTAACTCAGTCCGGTCCCGGGTCCTAGAATGGGCTCATTCCTCCAGGCTGACCTGTCATCCAGGTTCCCGTCGTACCCTAGCCTTCCTCTGACAATGTTTCTGGTGGCCCACAATGGTTCCTGACGTCTCTGCCTTCGTCGCCGCGTGCACAGTGTGTGTTCAGAACAAGACTCCACGGCAAGCTCCTTCTGGCCTCCTTCAGCCACTACTTGTCTCTCATCGTCCCTGGTCCCATATCTCTCTGGACTTTGTCACTGGGCTCCCTCTGTCTGATGGCAACACTGTCATTCTGACAACTGTAGACCCTTTCTCCAAGTCCGCCCATTTCATCCCTCCCCCCAAACTACCCTCTGCCAAAGAGACGGCCTAGCTTATGGTGCAGCACGTCTTCCGGATCCATGGACTCCCGGTGGACGTGGTCTTCGACCGGGGTCCTCAGTTCTCGTTTTAGTTTTGGAAGGCGTTCAGCACCCTTATTGGGTCATCGGTCAGCCTGTCCTCCGGATTCCATCCCCAGTCCAACGGCCAGTCGGAGCGAGCTAACCAGTACCTAGAAACCCCCCTAAGATGCCTGGTCTCAACCAACCCCACTACCTCCACTAACTGGAACAGACAACTGGTCTGGGTGGAGTATGCCCGGAACACCCTTACCTGTTCAGCCATGGGACTCTCCCCTTTTGAGTGCTCTATGGGGGTATCAGCCTCCACTCTTCCCAGAACAAGAGCAGGAGGTCAACGTACCCTCGGCCCAGATGTTTGTCCGCCGCTGTAAACGTACCTGTAGAAGAGCTCGGGCGGCACTTCTCAAGACCAAGTCCAGGTATCGTCGACAAGCGGACCGCAGCTGGACTCCAGCTTCCCGCTACTGCATTGGGCAGAGGGTATAGCTTTCCACTCGGGATCTGTCCCTTCGGGGGGGAAGAGTCCCACAAACAGTCCCCCTGTTTCATTGGTTCTTTTCCCATCTCTAGAGTCCTTAGTTCCACTGCTGTCCGTCTTGTGTTACCACGTACCCTCCATATTCACCCTACTTTCCATGTGTCTAGGATTAAGCCCGTGTCTCACAGCCCTTTGTCTTCTGTCTCCAGGCCCATCCTTCCCCCCCTGTGTCATCGATGGCCATCCGGCATACACAGTGAAACGCTTCCTGGGTGTTCGACCACGGGGCAGGGGTTTCCAGTACCTGGTTGACTTGGAGGGTTATGGCCCGGAGGAGAGGTGCTGGGTTCCCGCTAGAGACATCCTGGGGGGGAGGGGTGCTGTAACGCCCTGATCTGTTTCACCGGTCTTTGTGATTCTCTCCACCCACCTCCAGGTATCGCCTGTTTTCCCCATTAGTCCCCGAGGTATTTATCCCTGTGTTTCCTGTCTCTCTGTGCCAGTTCGTCTTGTTTTGCCAAGTCAACCAGCGTTTATCCTAGCTCCTATTTTTCCAGTCTGTTTTTTCCTAGCCCTCCTCCAACATCATCCTGGACTCCGCTGGGACCCTTTCACATGTCTAGGACTTACTGGAGAAGTTGGAGGGAGGAACCCCTCTCCCAAAAGTCACTCTGGACAAGGCCATTTCACATAAAATATATACTGTTCACAGGCATCTCACCTGTCTAAACAAGTGAGAGAAGATATTGCTAACATAACACATTGGTCAAGGTGAACACTTCTCTGGCCTATTTATGAAAATTGATGTTTTGCGTATGATTATAAAAACATTTGAATACCATACCATACCAGAATTTTCAAATACTATTGTGTTTTTTATATGTATGATCATTTTAATTGTTTCCTTTATTACCAAGGCATTAATAAACGCTGTCTTCGTCAGCCATTAAACCATGTAAATCTCTTGTACTTTGTGGTATTATTACCATTCAAATTAAATTGTTGCTGTGTCATATTGTTGCCTTATTCTTTCTTCTAGGATGATTTGAGAAGGGCCTAAATAGAAAAACAGTAGTAGGAATGGTTTGTAAGAAGCGGAACTCCCAAAACAATAATCTCAAATCTCTTCCATCACCAAGAGTCTCTCTTGAGGTAAAATATTTTTGCCTGAAAAAATACCTGGGAAACACAGAGAGAGTAGTCTTGCACTTTTGAAAGACTGTGCAGGTTTGTGGACTTTATGAACCTAAACACTGAGATAACATTTAAGTTAATTGATAATCAAAGGGTCGGTCGAGGTAAAGGCCTCGGATTTCAGCAAATCACTAAATTCCTCAAGTTGTCAAATTAGCAGAAGTTGATCAAATAGCCTAGAATTGAACAAATAGAGGCAGGCCAGGGATCAGGTTTGTCATTTATTTCAATTGCCCAGATAATGAGCTACTCACAAGCCAAGCATTGAGCATGTAATCAGAGCCCCATGACAAAGCACACGCTCCCACCGCTGAGGCCATCTCCCACAGGGTAGGCAGCACAACATCGCCTCTCTGCAGAGTTTGACCCAGGCACGATTCAGATGGGCACACGGAAACACACAGAGAGAACTGGGTACAGTGTTATCCATATCTCACATGTGTACATCGGATGATGGCATGATCATTCTCCATGGCACATATCCATTGCTCAACACATTCCAGGTCTAATTACATACTGTACAGTTGAACCAGAGTTGTAATATGGTATCAATAAGAGCAAACTGATTTTTACAAACACCCTTTTGGAGTTTGATTACTTGTTACTGTACTCCCCACTGATAGATTTACACTAGAGAGATTTTGCAATGATTCCTATGTCAAAGATGTGAATAATATTTATTGGTCTGATGTGTGTAATGAGGAACATC
This sequence comes from Salvelinus alpinus, assembly GCF_045679555.1. Classification (NCBI taxonomy): domain Eukaryota; kingdom Metazoa; phylum Chordata; class Actinopteri; order Salmoniformes; family Salmonidae; genus Salvelinus; species Salvelinus alpinus. The sequence goes on along the minus strand of NC_092086.1, from coordinate 55,277,701 downwards.
CAGACGCTGCACTTGAAGCATTTATGAAACTGCTTCTTCCAGTTACTGATAGGCATGCACCCATCAAGAAACGGACTGTTAGAACTGCCAAATCCCCATGGATAGATTACAAATTGAAAAACTGTATGGGTGAGAGGGATGAGGCAAAGGGAATAGCAAATAAGTCTGACAAGGCAGCAGACTGGCAAACATACAGTAAATTGAGACATCACATAACTAAACAAAAATAAACTAGACTATGGAAGAAAGATTAATGATATAAAAGAATCATAGTAAAACGCTCTGGAGTACTTCAAATTAAATTATAGACAAAAAGCAAACTTGGCTCCATCCTTCATTGAGGCAGATGGTTTGTTCATAACAAAACCCTTTGATATTGCCAACCACTTCAATAACTTTTTTGTTGAGGGTACCAGGGTACCAAAGAAATGTCTGCAGCATTGAAGGTCACAGTGGTCACCATCATTCTTAAATGGAAGAAGTTTGGACCAAACCAAGACTCTTCCTAGAGCTGGCCGCCCAGCCAAACTGAGCAATCGGGGGAGAAGGGCCTTCGTCGGAGAGATGACGAATAGAGTTCCTCTGTGAAGATGGGAGAACCTTTATGGTAGAGTGGCCAAACAGAAGGCACTCCTCAGTAAAAGGAACATGATAGCCCGCTTGGAGTTTGCAAACAAGGCACCTAAAAGGACTCAGACCATGAGAAGCAAGATGCTCTGGTCTGATGAAACCAAGATTTAACTCTTTGGCCTGAATGCCAAGCGTCACATCTTGAGGAAACCTGGTATCATCCATACGGTGAAGCATGGTGGTGGCAGCATCATGCTGTGGGGATGTTTTTCAGCGGCAGGGAATGGGAGACTAGTCAGGATCGAGGGAAAGATGAACGGAACAAAGTACAGAGAGGTCCTTGATGAAAATCTTCTCCAGAGTGCTCAGGACCTCAGACTGGGGCGATGGTTCACCTTCCAACAGGAAAACAACCCTAAGCACACAGCCAAGACAATGCAAGAGTGGCTTCGGGAAAAGTCTCAATGTCCTTGAGAGGCCCAGCCAGAGCCCGGACTTGAACCCGATCAAACATCTCTTGAAAGACCTGATAATAGCTGTGCTGCGACGCTCCCCATCCAACCTGACAAAGCTTGAGAGGTTCTGCAGAGAAGAATGGGAGAAACTCCCAAAATACAGGTGTGCCAAGCTTGTAGTGTCATACCCAAAAAGACTCAAGGCTGTAATCGCTGCCAAAGGTGCTTCAACAAAGTTCTGAGTAAAGGGTCTGAATGTGATTTTTCCATTTTTATAAATGTGCTAAAATAAAATATGTGTTTTGCTTTGTCATTATGGGGTATTGTGTGTAGATTGATGGGGGAAAAAACGCTAAATTTTTTTTTAGAATAAGACTGTGACGTAACAAAATGTGGAAAAAGCCAACGGGTCTGAATACTTTAAGAATGCACTGTCGGCAAATTGCAGTTGGTCCTGAACAATGCAGCACGTATCACACTTTGATGTACACGGAGGGAAAGTGTCAGTAACATGCATTTCAGTCTCTCCTGGCTCAAAGTTGAGGAGATATTGATTGCATCACTTTTAGTCTTTGTGCGAGGTATTGATGTGTTGAAGGTCCCGAACTGTCTGTTCAAGCAGTTGGCACACAGTTCGGTCAGTCATCGGTACAACACAAGACATGCAACCAGAGGTCTACTCAAAGTCCCCAGGTCCAGAACAGAGGCTGAGAAACACAGTATTAAATAGAGACATGACTACATGGAACTCTCTGTCACCCTAGGTAACTCAAGCTAACAATAAAACCAGTTGTAAAAAGCTGATAAAAGAACACCTTACTGCACAAAGGGGACTGTGAAGAGACACAGCCTTTTCATATATCTTGTATTGTAATTTGCACTGTACTATGAATTAGACCAACATATTGTGTGTATATACTGATATGTAGGCTATGTATTTCAGTCCTTGACTAATAATGTTCTGTACTTGGTAGTATACCATGTTTCATGTGGACCCCAGGAAGAGTAGCTGATGCTTTTGCAGTGGCTAATGGGGATCCTAATAAATAACAAATTGTATGTATAAACAATAAAATAAAAGTGATATTATACATAGGGACTCCCTCTACAGGTGATTTGTTGGACATGCAGGGGTGAAAGTGAAGTTGCCTGCATAAAATGGGTCAGAAATAACACTAAACATGCAATATTGCATAATGTTATTTTTCCAAGAAATTTGCAATTTGCAATTGTGTGGAAAAAGTGGAACAACAGACTTGAAATCAAAATGGTACACGTTTACAGTTCTACAAATGACCTACAGAATGAGGGGCCACTGAAAGCCAATGAAGGCTCATACTGGCATCAGCTCATGCATCAAATTGCATAATAGTTCAGAGAAGGGTTGCCATGTTGCTAGTTTTCCTGTCAAATTAGGCAACTTTGAAAAGGATGTCGCTGGTGAAAATGTATTGGTCACTAGTTGCTGGGTTTTGGCAACTTATTAAAAATATATATTTTACTGTGACCTGCTGCTGCTGACTATCAGGCAGTGAGGCAGCCTACTTCTGAGTGACAGAAAGAGTGGTGGGGAAAGAGCAGCAAGAGTGCACGTCGTGACAACTTTTAACCAGTTGTATGTAGGCTATTTAGATTATTATTATGGAGACACCCTATTTCCAACCTCTTTTCCATAAAACATATTAATGTGCTAAAACACAGGAAAACTACTTTAGGTGCTCTAGAGCACATTAGATAAATTCGCTCGGAGGTGGTTTAAACTGCATTCTTATGTCGACTTTGCTTATGGAAAACCATATCAAGTGAAGGATTTCATGCATGCTCAGCTCTTGGGTCTCGAGAGCTAAGTGGACATTTGAAATGGAAGTTATGGAACGGGGAAAAGTCCACAGCGAAACTAACAATGACACACTTGCATCAATTGGTCATCAATTAGCGAATTCATTTACATGCCTATGTAGGCTACTGTAGCCTACCATTTTATACAATAAATATGTTTAATATAAATATATAAATATAATTACAATATCACTAGAATCACTGCAAATAAATTTTTGCCACTTGTGTAGCCTACCTTGAGATGGCAAACTTTAATCAATAGCCTATAACTTCAGTTTATTGTTGTTGTAGACTTGTGTTATTAGATCTTGTTCCAAGATGGCGTAGCAGTCGGACGTGTGTTTTGTTTTGTCCCGTCCTGTCCCGTGTATATATCGTTTTCTTCGTATATATTTTGTATATATTTTAATCTCACTTTCCATCTACGGACGGAATATACTCCCCTGCAACCAGTCTCACCCAATGAGGTAAGGATCTGCTATTTTTATACTTTAGAACCGGAACCCCCTTCAGCAGCTAGCCAGCTAACTAGCTACTAGCTAGTAGTCAGTTAGCCACTGCTAGTGGTCCTCACCATTAACTCAGACATCAGCCAGCCTCAACCCGGTTAATTCTTGCCAGTCTGCACACCGCGATATCAACCCAGAGCATATCAGACTGCTTTTTCTCTACCACATCTCCGGATTCCTACCGCAGGCTCTGAACCTTTACACCAGATCATCGCAGCTAGCTAGCTGCTATCCGAGTGGCTACTCCTGGCTAACATTTCTGTCTTAGCCTGGAGCTAGCCTCAGGCTAGGCTCGTCTCCCGGCTAGCCAAAGAGGTCCACCAGCCAATTATTGGGCTACAATACCTCTTTTGCCAATTGGCCTGGACCCTTTCCTGCTGACACAAAGCCCCGCCGATCCATCACGACTGGTCTGCCGACGTAACCTTCCGAGGTGGTCTCAACAGGCTCTTCTGTTGCGACGTCGCCGGATGCCCATCTGCTAGCCCCGGCCCGCTAGCTGTCTGAATCGCAGTGTCTCCAGCTCGCCTAGCACAGCAGCGACTACGAAATTGGCTCCCTGACTCATCTTGTGCTACTCATTGGACCCTATGATCCCTCGGCTACACATGCCTCTCCTGAATGTTAATATGCCTTGTCTATTGCTGTTTTGGTTAGTGATTATTGTCTTATTTCACTGTAGAGCCCCTAGCCCTGCCCAATATGCCTTAGATAGCCCTTTTGTTCCACCCCCCACACATGCGGTGACCTCACCTGGCTTAACTGGTGCCTCTAGAGACAAAACCTATTTCATCATCACTCAATGCCTACTCCACTGTACTCACATCCTACCTTACCTTTGTCTGTACACTATGCCTTGAATCTATTCTTCCGTGGCCAGAAATCTGCTCCTTTTACTCTCTGTTCCGAATGCACTAGACGACCAGTTCTTATAGCCTTTAGCCGTACCCTTATCCTACTCCTCCTCTGTTCCTCTGGTGATGTAGAGGTTAACCCAGGCCCTGCAGCCCCCAGCACCACTCCCATTCCCCAGGCACTCTCATTTGTTGACTTCTGTAACCGTAAAAGCCTTGGTTTCATGCATGTTAACATTAGAAGCCTCCTCCCTAAGTTTGTTTTATTCACTGCTTTAGGACACTCCACCAACCCTGATGTCCTAGCCGTTTCTGAATCATGGCTTAGGAAGGCCACCAAAAATCCTGAAATGTCTTTCCCTAACTATAACATCTTCCGCCAAGATAGAACTGCCAAAGGGGGCGGAGTTGCAATCTACTGCAAAGATATCCTGCAGAGTTCTGTCATACTATCCAGGTCTGTGCCCAAACAATTCGAGCTTCTACTTTAAAAAAAACACCTTTCCAGAAACAAGTCTGTCACAATTGCCGCTTGTTATAGAACGCCTTCAGCCCCCAGCTGTGCCCTGGACACCATATGTGAATTGATTGCCCCCCAACTATCTTCAGAGTTCTTACTGTTAGGTGACCTAAATTGGGATATGCTTAACACCCCGGACGTCCTACAATCTAAGCTAGATGCGCTCAATCTCACACAAATTATTAAGGAACCTACCAGGTACAACCCTAAATCTGTAACCATGGGCACCCTCTTAGATATCATCCTGACCAATTTGCCCTCTAAATACACCTCTGCTGTCTTCAACCAGGATCTCAGCGATCACTGCCTCATTGCCTGCATGCGGGATTGGTCCGCGGTCAAACGACCACCCCTCATCATTGTCAAACGCTCTCTAAAACACTTAATCTAGCAGGCCTTTCTAATCGACCTGGTCTGGGTATCCTGGAAGGATATTGACCTCATCTTGTCAGTAGAGGATGCCTGGTTGCTCTTTAAAAGTGCTTCCCTCGCCATCTTAAATAAGCATGCCCCATTCAAAAAATGTAGAACTAAGAAGAGATATAGCCCTTGGTTCACCCAAGACTTGACTGCCCTTGACCAGCACAAAAATATCCTGTGGATTTCTGCATTAGCATCGAATAGCCCCCGCGATATGCAACTTTTCAGGGAAGTCAGGAACCATATACTCAGTCAGTTAGGAAAGCTAAGGCTAGCTTTTTCAAACAGAAATGTGCATCCTGTAGCACTAATTTTGGGACACTAAAGTCCATGTAGAATAAGATAACCTTCTCCCAGCTGCCCACTGCACTGAGGCTAGGAAACACTGTCACCACCGATAAATCTACGATAATCGATAATATCAATAAGCATTTCTCTACGGCTGGCCTTGCTTTCCACCTGGCTACCCCTACCCCGGCCAACAGCTCAGCACACCCTGCAGAAACTTTCCCAAGCCCCCCTCCCACTTCTCCTTCACCCAAATCCAGACAGCTGATGTTATGAAAGGGCTGGAATATCTGGATCCCTACCACTCAGCTGGGCTAGACAATCTGGAACCTCTCTTCCTAAAATTATCCACCAAAATTGTTGCAACCCCTATTACTAGCCTGTTCAACCTCTCATATCATCTGAGATCCCCAAAGATTGGAAAGCTGCCGCGGTCTTTCCCCTCTTCAAAAGGGGGAGACACTCTAGACCCAAACTGTCATAGACCTATATCGATCCTGCCTTGCCTTCTAAAATCTTTGAAAGACAAGTTAACAAACAGACCGAGCTAGTCATGGGTGCACCCCATTTCGAATCCCACCGTACCTTCTCCACTATGCAGTCTGATTTCCGAGCTAGTCATGGGTGCACCTCAGCCACGCTCAAGGTCCTAAACAAAGTCATAACCACCATCGATAAAGGACAGTACTGTGAAGCCGTCTTCATCGACCTGGCCAAGGCTTTCGACTCTGTCAATCACCGCATTCTTATCGGCAGACTCAATAGCCTTGGTTTCTCAAATGACTGCCTCACCTGGTTCACCAACTACTTCTCAGACAGAGTTCAGTGTGTCAAATTGGAGGGCCTGTTGTCCGGACCACTGGCAGTCTCTATGGGGGTGCCACAGGGTTCAATTCTCGGGCCGACTCTTTTCTCTGTATATATATATCAATGATGTCGCTCTTGATGCTGGTGATTCTCTGATCCACCTCTACACAAACGACACCATTCGGTATACTTCTGGCCCTTCTTTGGACACTGTTAACAAACCTCCAGACGAGCTTCAATGGCATACAACACTCCTTCCGTGGCCTCCAACTGCTCTTAAATGCTAGCAAAACTAAATGCATGCTCTTCAACCGATTGCTGCCCGCACCCGCCCGTCTGACTAGCATCACTACTCTGGACGGTTCTGACTTAGTATATGTGGACAACTACAAATACCTAGGTGTCTGGTTAGACTGTAAACTCTCTTTCCAGACTCACATTAAGCATCTCCAATCCAAAATTAAATCTAGAATCAGCTTCCTATTTCGCAACAAATCCTCCTTCACTCATGCTGCCAAACATACCCTCGTAAAACTGACTATCCTACCGATCCTTGACTTCGGCGATGTCATTTACAAAATAGCCTCCAACACTCTACTCAACAAACTGGATGTAGTCTATCACAGTGCTGCGACCACTGCGACCTGTATGCTCTCTTTGGCTGGCCCTCACTACTTATTTGTCGCCAAACCCACTGGCTCAAGGTCATCTATAAGTCTTTGCTAGGTAAAGCCCTGCCTTATCTCAGCTCACTGGTCACCATAGCAACACCCACCCATAGCACATGCTCCAGCAGGTATATTTCACTGGTCATCCCCAAAGCCAACACTTACTTTGACCGCCTTTCCTTCCAGTTCTCTGCTGCCAATGACTGGAACGAATTGAATTATTTATTTTTTTATTCACTGAAGCTGGTGTCTTATATCTCCCTCACAAACTTTAAGCATTAGCTATCAGAGCAGCTTACTGATCACTGTACCTGTACACAGCCAATCTGTAAATAGCACACCCAACTACCTCATCCCCATATTGTTATTTATCATCTTGCTCTTTTGCACCCCAGTATCTCTACTTGTACATCATCATCTGCACATCTATCACACCAGTGTTAATGCTAAATTGTAATTATTTCGCCTCTATGGCCTATTTATTGCCTTACATTCCTACTCTTCTATATTTGCACACACTGTAGATAGATTTTTCTATTGTGTTATTGATTGTACGTTTGTTTATGTGTAACTCTGTGTTGTTGTTTTTGTCGCACTGCTTTGCTTTATCTTGGCCAGGTCGCAGTTGTAAATGAGAACTTGTTCTCAACTGGCCTACCTGGTTAAATAAAGGTGAAATACAAAAATAAAAAATGTAATCATTAATGTCCATGTTTAGTTTATGAAATTGGAAGTTATCAATTGTGATCATGGTCACAGTTCTATCGCAATTGCCAATCAGCTGTTAGAATGCATTAGATTGAAGGTAACAGTCAGCTAGATTAGGCTACAGATTTATTTATTTTTTAAACTGGCTGTTGTTGACAAGCATAGGCCTATTCAGTCATATCCATATTATTAATATTTGATTCAGTTATTGAAATTAGGATCCCATCCTCAGTAGCCTATAATTGGGCAACAGAAGCATTTCTCACCTTGAAATCACCTCACTATTCATGTTGAGTAAATTACTGTCAATTTGAATCAAGCAAGCTGCTAAATTGTTCATTTTACATCTGGCACATACAGCAGTCAAAACTTTGGACACACCTACTCATTCCAGGGTTTTATTTTTTTACTATTTTCTACATTGTAGAATAATAGTGAAGACGTGTGCAAAGCTGTCATCGAGGCAAAGGGTGGCTACTTTGAAGAATCTCAATATAAAATATATTTGGATTTGTTTCACACTTTTCTGGTTATTCCATGATTCCATATGTGTTATTTCATAGTTTTGAAGTCTTCACTATTATTATACAATGTAGAAAATAGTAAAATCTAGAAAAACCCTTGAATGAGTAGGTGTGTCCAAACTTTTCACTGGTACTGTATATGAAAATATACAAAGGTATCATTGATAGGAAAACTTTTTACTGGTACTGTAATAACGGCACAATTGTGAGAAAAGTGTAAAAAGAGCGAATTATATTTTCTCTTGCGACATATTCCAATTCCTTTATTAGTCACATTAGCTTGCAATAATTATTATTTTGATGAAAAACCGAATTTTGCTTCTAAAGTTGTTAGAAGTTAAGTCGAAATTCCTTCGTCGCTCGACGTTGTCGGGAAAATGGGTTTATTGGCTAAATGTGGCAACTCCCCTCTTCCTGGGACTACTTTTCAGGCCTTATGGGCGGGTTTTGAGTCGTCAAGATCCAGTTTTTGAAAATGACCTGGCAACCCTGATTCAGAGTGCAAGATAAGGACAATCATGGCGGCACAAACCCGGGCGCTTGTTTCAGCCAAATGGCTTGCAGATGCGATAAAAAGCAACCTTATTGGACCGAATCTTCGAATTCTGGATACGTCCTGGTATCTAGCGAAATTAAAACGCGATGCAAATGCGGAATTTAACCAACAGCACATACCTGGAACTTCGTTCTTTGATATTGACAAATGCTCCGACAAAACTTCCTCTATGGATCATATGCTCCCAACTGCAAGCTACTTTGCAGAGTATGTGGGGGGTTTAGGTATAGGAAACGATACACATGTAGTAGTGTACGATACCAGCGATTTTGGGTCATACAGCGCACCCAGAGTGTGGTGGATGTTCCGATTATTTGGGCACAATTCTGTATCGGTCCTGGACGGGGGTATGAAGAATTGGCTGGCCGAGGGCCATCCGGTCACTGCAGAATACACCAAGCCAGGACGTGCGGATTTCAAGGCGACCGCCAATCATTCTTGGGTCAAGTCGTATGAAGATGTGCTGAAAAACATCGAGACCAAACAGGTGCAAGTGATTGACGCAAGATCCGCAGGCAGGTTCCGGGGAACCGAACCAGAACCAAGAGATGGTCAGTGGGAACATATGCAAAGATGTATTTTGGCCTCCTGGAATTGATTACATTTGACGTTATTATACATTTTTGCTAATATGATTTTTTAAATGTCAGGACATATTTTGCCCCAATTCATTTTTTATAAAATCTCACCTTCCCTCTTTATCTCTTCCCCTCTTTATTGCTCTCCTTATAATTGTTTTTCTTTCTCTCACACACAGACATTGAGCCTGGCCACATTCCTGGTACTATCAACATGCCTTTTGCCAAGTTCATGGATGCCTCAGGCAAGGAGTTGGAGCTTGAAGTGCTGGCAAAAATGTTCAGAGAGGCAGGGGTGGACTTGGAGAAACCTTTCTGGGTAACCTGTGGGTCAGGGGTCACTGCATGCCACGTGGTTCTGGCTGCTCACCTGCTGGGGCATTCAGGGTCAGTGTCTGTGTATGACGGGTCATGGTCTGAATGGTTCAAAAGGGCTGCCCCGGAGCATGTCATCTCTGAGGGCAAGGGGAAGCAAGTGTGATGTGGAGAGACGGGTAGAGATGAGCACTAAGGAAAATACTGTTGAATGAGTTGCTGATCAATAGCAGGGAGGGGACACTATGAATCACAAAGGAAGCTACAGATTGCACAAAATATGGAGGGTTTTACTGATTTTGACTGAAGATTTTTGCTGAGTTGGATGAATGCGTCATTGTGAAAGAGGTCACCGTTCAAGAGTCCATGAATACAGTATGCCTATGTTTATATTCAATATGTCCAATAAAGGTGTTACAAACTATGCTATATTAATCTATTAATAAAGATTAGAAGGATGGAATGTTTGAGGTATTCGGGTTAGAATTGGACTATGGTTGAGTTGTATGCTCCTACTTAGGGGATTGCAGCCTGGCAACATTGTCTTGTAGATGTTTCCACTGCAGACGTTTTCTAAGGGACTTTTAAAATAATGAAACTTGCTCTTAATGCACCATGAAAATGTAAGTAAAATGTCATTTTCATGTAGTTGTAGTTGCCTTGGTGTGACCTTGTTATGAGATGTAGGCCCACGAAATGTCAAGGGTTTTTCTAAGTGCAGTTCAGTTTTAGTATTAACAGAAGTTTCTGTCAGTTTGATTGCAGGATGTTACTTTGTTTAATTTGCACAATAAAAATATGCCATCTACTGTACAAAGTTCTCTGTTTTGAATTTTTTTCAAAGTGTAACAATTTTTACCATATACAGTAGTCCTTTGTACAACTTTTTCTTATTCAGGGTCAATAAAAAAAAAAACTTTGGTTAGACAAGAAGTTCATGTGAAGACTTCAATGTCCAACGTGTCTACTTTTTACATAGATGGTCATCAATCTAGTATGTGTAGGCCTATATTCTTTATGGTAACAGCGTTTCAGGTTACACATTTTTCTATTAACTTATTTTGGTTAGGCATTTGATGTGAGAATTCGTGTGTAATTGTCAGGGGTGTGTTGTGACTTCTAATTCTTATTGTCCTCACAGTTTGGGCTGGATCTTTGAACACTTTGTGTCCTTATGTGAATGTGACATCACTAAACCCTCACATCAGAAGAAAAAACAGACAACTGCCAAATCAATTCAAAACACAGTTGCTGCACTGTTTAAACTTAAGTGAATCATATATTAAATATAGGGTACATACACTACCGTTCAAAAGTTTGGGGTCACTTAGAAATGTCCTTGTTTTTTAAAAAGCACATTTCTTTGTCCCTTGAAATAACATCAAATTGATCAGAAGTACAGTGTAGACATAATTAATGTTGTAAATTATTATTGTAGTTGGAAACGGCAGATTTTTTTATGGAATATCTAAACTCAGCAAAAAAAGGAACGTCATCTCACTGTCAACTGCAAACTTAACATGTGTAAATATTTGTATGAACATAAGATTCAACAACTGAGACATAAAACTGAACAAGTTCCACAGACATGTGACTAACACAAATGGAATAATGTGTCCCTGAACAAAGAGGGGGTCAAAATCCAAAGTAACAGTCAGTATCTGGTGTGGCCACCAGCTGCATTAAGTACTGCAGTGCATCTCCTCCTCATGGACTGCACCAGATTTACAAGTTCTTGCTGTGAGATGTTACCCCACTCTTCCACCAAAGCACCTGCAATTTCCCGGACATTTCTGGGGGGAATGGCTCTAGCCATCACCCTCCGATCCAACAGGTCCCAGACGTGCTCAATGGGTTTGAGATCCGGGCTCTTCGCTGGCCATGGCAGAACACTGACATTCCTGTCTTGCAGGAAATCATGCACAGAACGAGCAGTATGGCTGGTGGCATTGTCATGCTGGAGGGTCATGTCAGGATGAGCCTGCAGGAAGGGTACCACATGAGGGAGGAGCGTTGAGATTGCATGCAATGACAACAAGCTCAGTCTGATGATGCTGTGACACACCACCCCAGACCATGAAGGACCCTCCACCTCCAAATCGATCCCGCTCCAGAGTACAGGCCTCGGTGTAACGCTCATTCCTTCGACGATAAACGCGAATCCGACCATCACCACTGGTGAGACAAAACCATGACTCGTCAGTGAAGAGCACTTTTTGCCAGTCCTGTCTGGTCCAGCGATGGTGAGTTTCTGCCCATAGGCGACATTGTTGTCAGTGATGTCTGGTGAGGACATGCCTTTCAACAGGCCTACAAGCCCTGAGTCCAGCCTCTCTCAGCCTATTGCGGACAGTCTGAGCACTGATGGAGGGATTGTGCGTTCCTGGTGTAACTCGGGCAGTTGTTGTTGTCATCCTGTACCTGTCCCGCAGGTGTGACTTTCGGATGCACCGATCCTGGGCAGGTGTTGTTACACGTGGTCTGCCACGGCGAGGACGATCAGCTGTCCGTCCTGTCTCCCTGTAGCGCTGTCTTAGGCGTCTCACAGTACGGACATTGCAATTTATTGCCCTGGCCACATCTGCAGTCCTCATGCCTCCTTGCAGCATGCCTAAGGCATGTTCACGCAGATGAGCAGGGACCCTGGGCATCTTTCTTTTGGTGTTTTTCAGAGTCAGTAGAAAGGCCTCTTTAGTGTCATAAGTTTTCATAACTGTGGCCTTAATTGCCTACCATCTGTAAGCTGTTAGTGTCTTAACGACCGTTCCACAGGTGCATGTTCATTAATTGTTTATGGTTCATTGAACAAGCATGGGAAACAGTGTTTAAACCCTTTACAATGAAGATCTGTGAAGTTATTTGGATTATTACGAATTATCTTTGAAAGACAGGGTCCTGAAAAGGGACATTTCTATTTTTGCTGAGTTTACATAGGTGTACAGAGGCCCATTATAAGAAACCATCACTCCTGTGTTCCAATGGCACATTGTGTTAGCTAATCCAAGTTTATCATTTTAAAAGGCTAATTGATCATTAGAAAACCCTTTTGCAATTATGTTAGCACAGCTGAAAACTGTTGTTCTAATTAAAGAAGCAATAAAACTGGCCTTCTTTAGACTAGTTGAGTATCTGGAGTATCAGCATTTGTGGGTTCGATTACAGGCTCAAAATGGCAAGAAACAAAGATCTATCTTCTGAACCTTGTCAATCTATTCTTGTTCTGAGAAATGAAGGCTATTCCATGCGAGAAATTGGCAAGAAACTGAAGGTCTCGTACAAAGCTGTGTACTACTCCCTTCACAGAACAGAGCAAACTGGCTCTAACCAGAATAGAAAGAGGAGTGGGAGGCCCCGGTTCCACAAGAGCATTAGTGAGGTCGGGTACTAATGTTAGGCGATTAGGCCTGGCTCAAGGTCTGTGTTTCAGTTCATCCCAAAGGTGTTAGATAGGGTTGAGGTCAGGGCTCTGTGCAGGCCAGTCAAGTTCTTCCACATTGATCTCGACAAACCATTTCTGTACGGACCTCGCTTTGTACACGGGGGTACTGTCATGGTGAAACAGGAAAGGGCCATCCCCAAACTGTTGCCACAAAGTTGGAAGCACAGAATCATCTAGAATGTCATTGTATGCTGTAGCATTATGATTTCCCTTCACTGGTACTTAGGCTCCCATACCATGAAAAACAGCCCCATACCATTATTACTCCTCCACCAAACTTGTCAGTTGTTACTATGCATTCGGGCAGGTAGCGTTCTCATGTGTTCCGCCAAACCCAGATTCGTCCGTCGGACTGCCAGATGGTGAAGCATCATTCTTTACTCCAGAGGACACATTTCCACTGCTCCAGAGTCCAATGGCGGCGAGCTTGACACCACTCCTGTCGACACTTGGCATGGTGCATGGTGATCTTAGTCTTGTGTGTGGCTGCTCGGGCCATGGAAACCCATTTCATGAAGCTCTCGACGAACAGTTCTTGTGCTGGCGTTGCTTCCATAGGCAGTTTGCAACTGAGGAAAGACGATTTTTACACGCTATGCGCTTCAGCATACTGTAAGCTTGTGGCTGAGTCGTTGTTGCTCCTAAACATTTCCACTTTACAATAACAGCAGCTCTAGCAGGGAAGAAATTTTACGAACGTACTTTTTGGAAATGTGGCATCCTATGACGGTGCCACGTTGAGCTCTGAGCTCTTGACAGTCACTGAGCTCTTCAGTAAGGCCATTCTACTGCCAATGTTTGTCTATGGAGATTGCATGGCGGTGTGGTCAATTTTATACACCTGGCAGCACGGGTGTGGCTGAAATAGCCAAATCCACTAATTTGAAGTGGTGTCCACATACTTTTGTATAAACAGTGCATTCGGGAAGTATTCAGACCCCTTCACTTCTTCCACATTCTGTAACATTACAGCCTTATTCTAAAATTGATTCAAATTTTTTCCCCCGTCATCTATCTACACACAATACCCCATAATGACAAAGCTAAAACAGGTTTTTAGTTTTTTTTGGCAAAAACAATTATACAAAAATAAGGAAATATGACATTTACATAAGTATTCAGAACCTTTACTCAGTACTTTGTTGAAGCACCTTTGGCAGCGATTACAGTCTTGAGTCTTCTTGGGTATGAAACAAGCTTGGCACACCTATATTTGGGGAGTTTCTCCCATTCTTCTCTGCAGATCCAGAAGGTCTGTCAGGTTGGATGGGGAGCGTCGCTGCACAGGTATTTTCAAGTCTCTCCAGAGATGTTAGATCGGGTTCATGTCCGGGCTGTGGCTGGGCCACTCAAGGACATCCAGAGACTTGTCCTGAAGCGTAGTCTTGGCTGTGTGCTTAGTGTCATTATTTTGGGTCGTTGTCCTGTTGGAAGGTGAATCTTCACCCCAGTCTGAGGTGCTGAGCGCTCTGGAGAAGGTTTTCATCAAGGATCTCTCTGTACTTTTCTCCATTCATCTTTCCCTCGATCTTGACTAGTCTCCCAGTCCCTGCCACTGAAAAACATCCCCACAGCATGATGCTGCCACCACCACCATGCTTCACTGTAGAGATGGTGCCAGGTATCCTCCAAATGTGACGCTTGGCATTCAGGCCAAAGAGTTCAGTCTTGGTTTCATCAGACCAGAGAATCTTGTTTCTAATGGTCTGAGAGTCCTTTAGGTGCCTTTGGCAAACTCCAAGCGGGCTATCATGTTCCTTTTACTGAGGAGTGGCTTCCGTATGGCCACTCTATCATAAATGCCTGTTTGGTAGAGTGCTGCAGGTTCTCTGGAAGGTTCTCCCATCTTCACAGCAGAACTCTGGAGCTCTGTCAGAGTGACCATCGGGTTCTTGGTCACCTCCCTGACCAAGGCCCTTCTCCCCCGATTGCTCAGTTTGGCCGGGCGGCCAGCTCTAGGAAGAGTCTTCCATTTAAGAATGATGACAGCCACTGTGACCTTCAATGCTGCAGACATTTCTTTGGTACCCTTCGTTTCAGCATTTGTTGTTTGCATATCATACCTAAGTTTGTGTTATACAGATTATCTGGTCTATAAAACATATCTGTATTTCTGCTTCTGTCTAGACAGGGAGAAGATTATCCATGCCATACTACTGCGATACATGCAATGCTGGCTTGGCTTCGGATGATGCCCATTCTACCTCTATGATGTGCCTAGGTTTAGAGCATGCCATTCAGGCTGTGGATTCCCCCTTCAGCTGCATGTATTGTGCTACTCTCGGCTCATGCCTTTGTGAAGCACGATTAGCTATAATGAATCAGATAAATGCTAGAGGCTCCGGGAGCGGCTTCAAGCATAAACAACCCTCCTCAGCGGTGGGCCCGCCTACCAAGCAGTCCAAGAAGGACAGCGGACCTACTCTGGATGAGTTGGAGGCCCAGGCAGCCTCTCTGTTCTCTCAGCTCCACTCTCTCAGCCCCGACAGGCTCTGTTAAAGACTTAAGACAGGATCCTGATGCTATCTCCATCCTTGCTGGTAATGACCTAGATGAAGAGACCTCTGAGGCCGATTCTGGGTCAACGAACCACGGATCAGAGAGGGCTGAGAGTGAAGCGCCCTGTTCATCAGCTGATATGCAGGAGCTCCTCTCTAGGGTTCTGAAAGCTCTGGATTTCAAACCAGACCTACCTAATCAGCAGCCCGGGCAGAGTGTACATTCCTCAGTGCCCCAAGTTCTCCTATGAACTGCATCAATCTTGGGCTAAGGTGAACTCAAGGTTCCATGTCTCAAGCCAGTGCAAGCCTTGGACCTTCATGGCTTTTCCCGAGGAGTTGGGACTGGACCAGTACCCCATCATGGACCCCATTGTTGCAGCCATGGTCCTCCCAGACAAAAAAAATCATTGGTAGGTCTCCCCGCTGTCCTCTGGGACCTCATCGGGCTGCTGACAACCACTTAAAGGACACCTTCCTGACCTTGGCCATGGTGCCTCACCTCATGAATGCGACCACTCTGCTGCAGGCATACCTGCACGTTCTGATAGCTTGTCTGTCCACTGACGGTGACCCTGAGCTGACGACTGAAATGACTCAGGTGTCCACACTCCTCTCCCTCTTAAACGCTGAGATGTCACGTGCTAATGGCAAAGCCCTGTCTATGGTTATCTCGTCACGCAAACCACTTTGGCTCTCACAGACAAATATGTAGGCCTCCCTTTATGGAGCTCCCCATCTCCCCAGGCCAAGTTTTTGGTCCTGGTGTGGACGCCATTTTGGGCCAAACGGCGAAGCTACAGTCTTTCATGAGTCACACTGCCCCACGTTACCCTACCCAGAGACCATTGCAGTCTAGACCTCAGTTCTCCCCTTCCTTGAAAGGCTGCTTGAGCCCTCCCCCAAACCAGCCATGCCCTGATCAGCCACGTCAACAGGCTCTGGATCAGAGTGGTGCCATCACCAGCATAGGCAGCGGCATAACAAGCACCGTCCCTCTGCTCCGAAGAAGGACGGCCCCCTCAGTCATCCTGATGGGTGTGGCCCCGGCGTCGGCCACATCTTCCACATCCATCGGGTAATGTGGTAGGAGCTTGTGGAGTACCCCTGGGTGCCGGATACAATACTACAGGGGTACAAACTCCAGTTCCGATGCCGGCAACCACAGATCAGAGGGGTTTATTCAACTACAACAGCCTACCCCATGAAAAGAGAAGCTCTCCAACTGGAGATTGCCTCCCTGCTTGAGAATAATTCAATCAGTCAACTTGTATCATCAGAATAGCACAGTGGGTTCTATGGAGTATATTTCCTATAGTCCTCAAGATGGATGGCAGCTTTCGCTCCATCCTGGACTTGAGGCCTTTCAACCGGTGCTTGAAAACCCTCCCCTTCAAGATGCTATCTGTGGCCAGTGTTTCACAACTGTTGCGCTAAAAGATGCCTACTTCCATGTACCGATCCACCCGGCTCACAGGAAGTTCCTACACTTTGCATTCAACGGGATAGCATACCAAGTGTTACCTTTTGGCCTCTCCCTGGCACCAAGAACATATACAAAATGCATGGATGGCGCTCTAGCACCCCTAACATCCCAAGGGATGATAGTATTAAATTGCGTAGATGATTGGCTAATCTGCACTCAGTCCCGAGAACAGGCAGCAGCAGACACAACATTTCTCCTGAAGAACATCTCAAAGATTGGCCTCAGGTTGAACATGCAAAAAAGCAACCTGGTCCCCACACAAAGTGTAATGTTCGTGGGCATGCGGACGACTCGTCTCCAATGAGGGCTCACCTCACCGAAGAGCGAGTCCAGAAAATTGTAGTTCACCTCAATCATTTGGTCCAAGACCAGAAGGTGACTGTTCTTCAGTGTCAGAGACTGAAGGGTCTCCTCTCTTCAGCCTCTATTTTGACCCCATTGGGCCTTCTAAACTTGAGACCCCTGCAGAGGTGGTTCAATGCTCAGTGTTTACATCCCAATGAACACAGGTATTGTTGCCTGACTGTGTCCAAGGAATGCACAAGAGCACTGGCAAGATGGCGATCCCTGAAATTCCTTTCAGGCGGAATACGCCTGAGCAAAGTCCATTGGAGGGAACTAGTTCAAACAGAAGCCTCCTTGACAGGCTGGGGAGCAGTATTGAGGGGTAGGGCAGGCAGCGAGACATGGAGCCCAAGCTGGTCTAAACTCCACATCAACATGCTGGAGTTGAGCAGTCCGGCTAGCACTACTCAAATTTCTCCCACAAAGGCGGGGCAAACATGTGCTGGTACAGACAGACAGCACCACAGTGGTAGCATACATAAACCACTAAGGGGGTCTGGGTTCCTTCCGCCTCCTCGAGATGGCACATACAATTCTGCTGTGGTCACAGAATAATCTGGCGTCACTAAAAGCTGTACACCTCCCAGGGATCCTGAACACTGTGGCGGACATGCTGTCCAGAGAAGGCCATCCGGAAGGGGAGAAGCGACTACATCCCTGAATATGAGTCGCATGTGAGGATTCTTTAGAGAAGTGGAGGTGGATCTGTTTGCCTAAGAGAGGAACACACAGTACCCCCTCTGGTTCTCAATATCCAACCCCCCCGAGCAACTTGGCCTAGATGCCCTGGCCCATGAGTGGCTGAGGAAGAGGCTATACGCCTTCCCCCCTGATCCTGCTGATTCCAGCGACTCTGGACAGAATCAGGGAAGCGGACCACCAGGTCATTCTACTTGCTCTGAGATGGCCGAGCTGCCACTGGTTAAGCACCATACTGTCACTCTTAGTGGGGACATCATGTCAAATCAAATCAAAATCAAATCAAATTTTATTAGTCACATACACATGGTTAGCAGATGTTAATGCGAGTGTAGCGAAATGCTTGTGCTTCTAGTTCCGACAATGCAGTAATAACCAACAGTAATCTAACCTAACAATTCCACACTACTACCTTACACACACACACAAGTGTAAAGGGATAAAGAATATGTACATAAAGATATATGAATGAGTGGTGGTACAGAACGGCATGGCAGATGCAGTAGATGGTATAGAGTACGGTATATACGTATGAGATGAGTACTGTAGGGTATGTAAACATAAAGTGGCATAGTTTAAAGTGGCTAGTGGTACATGTATTGCATAAAGATGGCAAGATGCAGTAGATGATATAGAGTACAGTATATATACATATGAGATGGGTAATGTAGGGTATGTAAACATTGTATTAAGTGGCATTGCTTAAAGTGGCTAGTGGTACATTTTTACATAATTTCCATCAATTCCCATTTTTAAAGTGGCTGGAGTTGAGTCAGTATGTTGGCAGCGGCCGCTAAATGTTAGTGGTGGCTGTTTAACAGTCTGATGGCCTTGAGATAGAAGCTGTTTTTCAGTCTCTCGGTCCCTGCTTTGATGCACCTGTACTGACCTCGCCTTCTGGATGATAGCGGGGTGAACAGGCAGTGGCTTGGGTGGTTGTTGTCCTTGATGATCTTTATGGCCTTCCTGTGACATCGGGTGGTGTAGGTGTCCTGGAGGGCAGGTAGTTTGCCCCTGGTGATGCGTTCTGCAGACCTCACTACCCTCTGGAGAGCCTTACGGTTGTGGGCGGAGCAGTTGCCGTACCAGGCGGTGATACAGCCCGACAGGATGCTCTCGATTGTGCATCTGTAGAAGTTTGTGAGTGCTTTTGGTGACAAGCCGAATTTCTTCAGCCTCCTGAGGTTGAAGAGGCGCTGCTGCGCCTTCTTCACAACGCTGTCTGTGTGGGTGGACCAATTCAGTTTGTCCGTGATGTGTACACCGAGGAACTTAAAACTTTCCACCTTCTCCACTACTGACCCGTCGATGTGGATAGGGGGGTGCTCCCTCTGCTGTTTCCTGAAGTCCACAATCATCTCCTTTGTTTTGTTGACGTTGAGTATGAGGTTATTTTCCTGACACCACACTCCGAGGGCCCTCACCTCCTCCCTGTAGGCCGTCTCGTCGTTGTTGGTGATCAAGCCTACCACTGTAGTGTCATCCGCAAACTTGATGATTGAGTTGGAGGCGTGCATGGCCACGCAGTCGTGGGTGAACAGGGAGTACAGGAGAGGGCTCAGAACGCACCCTTGTGGGGCCCCAGTGTTGAGGATCAGCGGGGTGGAGATGTTGTTACCTACCCTCACCACCTGGGGGCGGCCCGTCAGGAAGTCCAGGACCCAGTTGCACAGGGCGGGGTCGAGACCCAGGGTCTCGAGCTTGATGACGAGTTTGGAGGGTACTATGGTGTTAAATGCTGAGCTGTAATCGATGAACAGCATTCTCACATGGGTATTCCTCTTGTCCAGATGGGTTAGGGCAGTGTGCAGTGTGGTTGCGATTGCGTCGTCTGTGGACCTATTGGGTCGGTAAGCAAATTGGAGTGGGTCTAGGGTGTCCGGTAGGGTGGAGGTGATATGGTCCTTGACTAGTCTCTCAAAGCACTTCATGATGACGGAAGTGAGTGCTACGGGGCGGTAGTCGTTTAGCTCAGTTACCTTAGCTTTCTTGGGAACAGGAACAATGGTGGCCCTCTTGAAGCATGTGGGAACAGCAGACTGGGATAAGGATTGATTGAATATGTCCGTAAACACACCAGCCAGCTGGTCTGCGCATGCTCTGAGGACGCGGCTGGGAATGCCGTCTGGGCCTGCAGCCTTGCGAGGGTTAACACGTTTAAATGTTTTACTCACCTCGGCTGCAGTGAAGGAGAGCCCGCAGGTTTTGGTAGGGGGCCGTGTCAGTGGCACTGTATTGTCCTCAAAGCGGGCAAAAAAGTTGTTTAGCCTGTCTGGGAGCAAGACATCCTGGTCCTCGACGGGGCTGGTTTTCTTTTTGTAATCCGTGATTGACTGTAGACCCTGCCACATACCTCTTGTGTCTGAGCTGTTGAATTTCGACTCGATTTTGTCTCTGTACTGAGACTTAGCCTGTTTGATTGCCTTGCGGAGAGAATAGCTACACTGTTTGTATTCGGTCATGCTTCCGGTCACCTTGCCCTGGTTAAAAGCAGTGGTTCGCGCTTTCAGTTTCACGCGAATGCTGCCGTCAATCCACGGTTTCTGGTTTGGGAATGTTTTTATCGTTGCTGTGGGTACGACATCGTCAATGCACTTCCTAATGAACTCGCTCACCGAATCAGCATATTCGTCAATATTGTTGTTGGACGCGATGCGGAACATATTCCAATCCGCGTGATCGAAGCAGTCTTGAAGCGTGGATTCAGATTGGTCGGACCAGCGTTGAACAGACCTGAGCGCGGGAGCTTGTTGTTTGAGTTTTTGTTTGTAGGCTGGAATCAACAAAATGGAGTCGTGGTCAGCTTTTCCGAAAGGGGGGCGGGGGAGGGCCTTATAAGCGTCGCGGAAATTAGTATAACAATGGTCTAGTGTTTTTCCAGCCCTGGTAGCACAATCGATATGCTGATAGAATTTAGGGAGTTTTGTTTTTAGATTAGCCTTGTTAAAATCCCCAGCTACGATGAATGCAGCCTCAGGGTGTGTGGTTTCCAGTTTACAAAGAGTCAGATAAAGTTCGTTCAGGGCCATCGATGTGTCTGCTTGGGGGGGAATGTATACGGCTGTGATTATGATTGACGAGAATTCCCTTGGTAGATAATGCGGTCGACATTTGATTGTGAGGAGTTCTAGATCAGGTGAACAGAACGACTTGAGTTCTTGTGTGTTGTTATGATGATCACACCACTTCTCGTTAATCATAAGGCATACCCCCCCGCCCCTCTTCTTACCGGAAAGATGTTTGTTTCTGTCGGCGCGATGCATGAAGAAACCAGCTGGCTGCACCGACTCCGTTAGCGTCCCTTGAGTTAGCCATGTTTCCGTGAAGCAGAGCACGTTGCAATCCCTGATGTCTCTCTGGAATGCTACCCGTGCTCGGATTTCATCAACCTTATTGTCAAGAGACTGGACATTGGCGAGTAGTATGCTAGGGAGTGGAGCGCGATGTGCCCGTCTCCGAAGCCTGACCACGAGACCGCCACGTTTTCCCCTTTTTCGGCGTCGCACAGGGTCGCCGGCTGGGATCAGATCCATTGTATTGTGTGGAAGGCAAAACACTGGATCCGTTTCGGGAAAGTCATATTCCTGGTAGGAACGATGATGAGTTGACGTTAATCGTATATTCAGTAGTTCCTCCCGACTGTATGTAATGAAACCTAAGATTACCCGGGGTACCGATGTAAGAAATAACACGTAAAAAAACAAAATACTGCATATTTTCCAAGGAACACGAAGCGAGGCAGCCATCTCTTTTCGGCGCCGGAAGTTAGAGACCATGGGAACTACCTCGGAGGCCGGACCTACTGTCACAGGTGGAGGGCACATTGTGGCATCCGAATCCCTCCCGCCTGCAGCTGTGGGTCTGGCCGCTAAACAGCGAAAATGGTCTGGTTTAGATCTTGAGCCCTCTGTTGTTAACATCTTACAGAGTGGCAGGGCCCCGTCTATCACGTCAACCTATGGCACAAGGTGGTGCATGTTCTGCCAGTGGTGTGGGGAGCAGGGGGTTGCTCCAAAACCTTGCAGCGTAAAAACTGTGATCCAGTTCTTGAGGTCTTTGGTCAATGCTGGCAGGGCTGCATCCACACGCAGCAGCCATTTCAGCATACCACGATGAAGAGCAGAATGGTCTACTTGGCAGCCATCCGCTCATGGCAAGGTTTCTCATCAAATCAAATTTTATTGGTCACATACACATGGTTAGCAGATGTTATTGTGAGTGTAGCGAAATGCTTGTGCTTCTAGTTCCAACAGTGCTGTTTAACAGTCTGATGGCCTTGAGATATAAGCTGGTCTCCCGGGTGGCGCAGTGGTCTAGGGCACTGCATCGCAGTGCTAGCTGCGCCACCAGAGTCTCTGGGTTCGCGCCCAGGCTGGGCTGGGTTCGCGCCCAGGCTCTGTCGCAGCCGGCCGCAACCGGGAGATCCGTGGGGCGACGCACAATTGGCATAGCGTCTTCCGGGTTAGGGAGGGTTTGGCCGGTAGGGAGGGTTTGGCCGGTAGGGATATCCTTGTCTCAGTATGTAAAAATGTAATAAAATGTATGCACTCTACTGTAAGTCGCTCTGGATAAGAGCGTCTGCTAAATGACTAAAATGTAAAAATGTAAATAAGCTGTTTTTCAGTCTCTCTGTCCCAGCTTTGATGGACCTGTACTGACCTCACCTTCTGGATGGTAGCGGGGTGAACAGGCAGGGGCTCGGGTGGTTGTTGTCCCTGATGATCTTTTTGGCCTTCCTGTGACATCGGGTGCTGTAGGTGTCCTGGAGGGCAGGTAGTTTGCCCCCGGTGATGGGTTGTGCAGACCGCACCACCCTCTGGAGAGCCTTGCGGTTGAGGGCGGTGCAGTTGCCGTACCAGGTGGTCATACAGGCCAACAGGATGCTCTCAATTGTGCATCTGTAAAAGTTTCAGGGTTTTAGGTGACAGGTCAAATTTCTTCAGCCTCCCGAGGTTGAAGAGGCGCTGTTGCGCCTTCTTAACCACACTGTCTGTGTGGGTGGACCATTTCACTTTATCTGTGATGTGTATGCCGAGGAACTTAACATGTTCCACCTTCTCCACTACTGTCCCGTCGATGTTGATAGGGGGGTGCTCCTTCTGCTGTTTCCTGCAGTCCATGATAATCTTCTTTGTTTGTTGACGTTGAGTGAGAGGTTGTTTTCCTGACACCACACTCCGAGTGCCCTCACCTCCTCCCTGTAGGCTGTCTCGTCGCTGTTGGTAATCAAGCCCACTACTGTTGTGTCATCAGCAAACTTGATGATTGTGTTGGAGGCGTGCATGACCACGCAGTCATGGGTGAACAGGGAGTACAGGAGGGGGCTGAGCACGCACCCTTGTGGGGCCCCAGTGTTGAGGATTAGCAAAGTGGAGATGTATTTTCCTACCTTCACCACCTGGGGACGGCCTGTCAGAAAGTCCAGGACCCAATTGCACAGGGCGGGGTTGAGACCCAGGGCCTCAATCTTAATGATGAGCTTGAAGGGTACTATGGTGTTGAATGTTGAGCTGTAGTCAATGAACACCATTCTTACATAGGTATTCCTCTTGTCAAGATGGGATAGTGCAGTGTGATGGCGATTGCGTCGTCTGTGGACTGTTGGGGCGGTATGAAAACTGAACTGGGTCTAGGGTGGCAGGTAAGGTGGAGGTGATATGATCCTTGACTAGTCTCTCAAAGCACTTCATGATGACAGAAGTGAGTGCTACGGGGCGATAGTCATTTAGATCAGTTATATTTGCCTTTTTGGATACAGGAACAATGGTGGCCATCTTGAAGCATGTGGGGATTGTAGACTGGGATAGGGAGCGATTGAATATGTCTGCAAACACACCAGCCAGCTGGTCTGCGCATGCTCTGAGGAAACGGCTAGGGATGCCGTCTGGGCCAAACAGCCTTGTGAGGGTTAACACGTTTAAATATCTTACTCACGTTGGCCACGGAGAAGGAGCGGTGGGGCCCGCAGTCCTTGGTAGTGGGCCACGTCTGTGGCAATGTATTATCCTCAAAGCGGGCAAAGAAGGTGTTTAGTTTGTCTGGATGCAAGACGCCGATGTCCGTGATGTGGCTGGTTTTCTTTTTGTAGTCCGTAATTGCCTGTAGACCCTGCAGAAACTCAAACAGGATGTACCCGTGACTAGAACCATTCAACGCTGGTCTGACCAATCAGAATCCACGCTTAAAGATTGTTTTGATCACGCAGACTGGGAAATGTTCCGGGCAGCCTCAGAGAATCACATCGATTTATACGCTGACTTGGTGAGTGAGTTTATAAGGAAGTGCATTGGAGATGTTGTACCCACTGTGACTATTAAAACCTACTCTAATCAGAATCCGTGGATAGATGGCGGCATTCGCACAAAACTGAAAGCACGAACCAACGCATTTAACCATGGAAAGATGACTGGGAATATGGCCAAATATAAACAGTATAGTTATTCCCTCCACAAGGCAATCAAACAAGAGAAATGTCGGTATAGGGACAAAGTGGAATCGCAATTCAACGGCTCAGACACGAGGCGTATGTGGCAGGGTCTACAGGCAATTACAGACTACAAAAAGAAAACCAGCCACGTCACGGACATCGGCGTCTTGCATCCAGACAAACTAAACACCTTCTTTGCCCGCTTTGAGGATAATACATTGCCACAGACGTGGCCCACTACCAAGGACTGCGGGCCCCACCGCTCCTTCTCCGTGGCCAACGTGAGTAAGATATTTAAACGTGTTAACCCTCACAAGGCTGTTTGGCCCAGACGGCATCCCTAGCCGTTTCCTCAGAGCATGCGCAGACCAGCTGGCTGGTGTGTTTGCAGACATATTCAATCGCTCCCTATCCCAGTCTACAATCCCCACATGCTTCAAGATGGCCACCATTGTTCCTGTATCCAAAAAGGCAAATATAACTGATCTAAATGACTATCGCCCCGTAGCACTCACTTCTGTCATCATGAAGTGCTTTGAGAGACTAGTCAAGGATCATATCACCTCCACCTTACCTGCCACCCTAGACCCAGTTCAGTTTTCATACCGCCCCAACAGTCCACAGACGACGCAATCGCCATCACACTGCACTATCCCATCTTGACAAGAGGAATACCTATGTAAGAATGGTGTTCATTGACTACAGCTCAACATTCAACACCATAGTACCCTTCAAGCTCATCATTAAGATTGAGGCCCTGGGTCTCAACCCCGCCCTGTGCAATTGGGTCCTGGACTTTCTGACAGGCCGTCCCCAGGTGGTGAAGGTAGGAAAATACATCTCCACTTTGCTAATCCTCAACACTGGGGCCCCACAAGGGCTCAGCCCCCTCCTGTACTCCCTGTTCACCCATGACTGCGTGGCCATGCACGCCTCCAACACAATCATCAAGTTTGCTGATGACACAACAGTAGTGGGCTTGATTACCAACAGCGACGAGACAGCCTACAGGGAGGAGGTGAGGGCACTCGGAGTGTGGTGTCAGGAAAACAACCTCTCACTCAACGTCAACAAACAAAGAAGATTATCATGGACTGCCCATGGTATAAAAGGGATAATCAACTAGGAGCTCTATGCGTTCACTGGAAATTGCATCTTATTAATGCCTCGCTGTTGTTATTTTACTGCTGCAGTTTAACTATGTTACTTTTATTTTCTATGTTTTACTTAACTTCTTAAAGTATTGTTGGTTAATGGCTTGTAAGTAAGCATTTCACTGTAAGGTGAAATACCTGTTGTATTCGGCACATGTGACAAATACAATTTGATTTGTTCATTATTTTCCATAGGACGCATAGCCCCTAGTTGATTATCCCTTACATATGTTTATGTTCTTCCTGGCCATAAGATTTTCTGGAATAACCATGTAAGAAATAATACATAAAAAACAAAATACTGCTTAGTTTCCTAAGGACTCGAAGCGAGGCGACCATCTCTGTCGGCGCCATATTGCATGATCAGCGAAGGGAAGGCGGAGGGATGGTGAATCGGGTGTGAGGCAGCCTCACCGTTGCTTCCTCCTTCTCCTCAGACTGACCATAAGATGCAGACCATCAGTCCAGAAGGAAAAAAAAGCCAATTGTTATGCTCACTTAAATTTTTTGATAAGAACAACATTGGCAATAAACAATAATGTTTTTTTTTATTATCTGAGCTGTAGATCGCGGCTTTCAAAAGGTTGGTGACCACTGCTTTAACTGATAAAAAAATGGTACAACACCAGATGAAGCCAACACGACGCCACACCAAAGATGGCCGAAAAGAAAGTCCATCAAAGGCGCCCTGCGAAGTGCCTGTGGGTTATGTCGAGATAAACAAATTGAGGTCCTCTTTCTTTAGCGAGCTAACTAGCTGAATGCTATCGTTCAGGTATTCACATATGCGGTAACTGGTAATGAAATCTCTCAATCTATCGATTTATGTCAGGGGAAATAACTTGGTCAAATTATTAGCACGAAAGTATCGTCATTAGTAAGCAGCTTTAACTAGTTTTGATAGTAAAAAAAAAATAGGCGACGCAGCTCATTGTTTTTAGCCACCCCCTAGCTAATTTTAGCTAGCTAACGTTAGCAAGCACCAACAAGCGAACGCCATCTAGACAGTATCAATTGAATTGAATTGTAAGGTAAGCAACTAACCATTTACCTGTAAACGAACTTCATTATATTAGCAAACTAGGCTAACAGGTGGGTGGATGCAAGTTGGTTGGCTAGTTTGATGATTTGTGGCTAATTAGACTGCTAACAGGGTAGCTAGCTACTGGCAATATCAATAACCAGAGCCATATGTAAGGGATAATCAACTAGGGGCTATGCGTCCTATGGAAAATAATGAACAAATCAAATTGTATTTGTCACATGTGCCGAATACAACAGGTATTTCACCTTACAGTGAAATGCTTACTTACAAGCCATTAACCAACAATACTTTAAGAAGTTAAGTAAAACATAGAAAATAAAAGTAACATAGTTAAACTGCAGCAGTAAAATAACAACAGCGAGGCATTAATAAGATGCAATTTCCAGTGAACGCATAGAGCTCCTAGTTGATTATCCCTTTTATACCATGGCTATAAATGAACACATTAGCTGCTAGAAATGTGTTCATTCGCAGGTAGAAATGTGTTCAACACCACTGAAGTAGTTAACAAGTGTACTTCATATCTACAGTAGTTGCCTTGGTAACTAAACAAACAGATTTGCAAGTTTAGCTAACCTAACCATCAGTCCTAGCTTGCTAATATGGAAATCGAATTCAACAATGCCAATAATGTTTTCAATTCGACGTTTGCTTTCAAAAGCAGCTCAAACATAGAACATGTAAGATTGAAATAGCCGTTTAATTCTACCATGCAATTTAGGGAAATATTACACGCTCTAGAAAACCCTTCAAGCCAATCAGAAACGAGTATTCAATAATGCCGTTGTATACATTTAGTTATAAAGTGGGTGGCTCGAGCCCTGAATGTTGATTGGCTGAAAGACGTGATATATCAGACTGTACCATAGGTATGACAAATTACTATTTGTCTAATTACGTTGGTAACCAGTTTATAATAGCAATAAGGCACCTCAGGGGTTTGTGGTATATGGCCAATGCAGCATCCACTTCATTGCTATCTTAAATTAATAAGGGAAAATTTGTATAGCTAGTGAAGAGGTTTTTAATTAGCTTTCAAGTTAACTTCATGTCATAAGAATCATGAGTAATCATGAGTTTTCATGAGTAATATGGCAAGTCAACATTTTACACTTACATTTTAGTCATTTTCAGATGCTCTTATCCAGAGCAATCTACACAAGCAATTTGTGTTGTGTCTTGCCCAAGGGCACATTGACAGATTGTTTTCAGCTTTTTTCTGCTCAGGGATTTGAACCAGGAACCTTTTGGTTACTTTCCCAAGGCTCTTAACCACTAGGCTACCTGCCGGTCACTTTCTAAATGTAATATGTGTGTTACTAGTTTCCTGTCCAAAATTGTGATCAGTAAAGTAACTTTTGGATTACGCAGACTCAGTAATGTAATCTGATTACTTTCAGTTTCTTTTGGATTACGTTCACCTTGAGAGACATTAGAAGAAGACAAAAATAATCTATCAAACACATTTGGAGTGTCATCATACACATTTGGTGTGTCATAGTGGTCTCTGACTTGTGGTCAGACACGTTCAGGTGGAACAAACTAAAACTGAATTGAATGTCATTGCGAAAACCAAGGAGTTATAATATATTTTTTCACTAACAATCCATCTAGTTTGTCAAATGTATCTGTAATCGGATTACTTTATTTTTTGCTTGTAATGTAACTGATTACAGTGAGGTTTTTTGTAATAGTTTTACATGTATCTGATTACATGTTATCAGTTACTCCCCAACCTTAACCCAACTATAGTATATCTTGGACATTTCTAATAAAAATGTTAGTTAGAAAAACCACTAGAGAAGAAGGATGTGTAGCTATCTAGCCATGTTAATTTAGTGTTTTTATGTCTCCCCACAGGACTGTGTTAATGAGTAGAAATGTCTGGTATCGCTCTTAGTAGACTGTCACAGGAGCGCAAAGCATGGAGGAAAGACCACCCATTTGTGAGGAGCTACCATACAAACAATGAAAATAAACTTGTTATGATGATTTGCAGAAGGCAAGCTTGTTCCTCAAAACGTATTTCCTCCCTCTCTCTCTCAGGGTTTTGTTGCTGTGCCTACCAAAAATCCTGATGGCACTATGAACCTTATGAACTGGGAATGCGCCATTCCAGGGAAGAAGGGGGTATGTCAACTTTCACATTCTGTAGTTTTTATTCTAACAAGACCCAACAACCACTAGCAGTCTGTCAGAATGAGTAAACAGATATCCTAGTGTTTCTTATAGTACATCAAAAAATGGCCAACACAAATGCAAACTGATGTGTTCTCAGTTAAAGGTGTTTTTATAGTGTGTAGGTACTCCCTCGTGAGCTGGAACAATTAATGGATGTAATGACTATATTCTTCAATTCTCTAGACACTGTGGGAGGGAGGCCAATACAAACTTCGAATGCTGTTCAAAGATGACTATCCTTCCTCGCCGCCAAAATGTGAGTAATCCTGCACATGACATGGTTACCTCAATAGGAAAGTGTTGATGTCACTGTCTGATCGATTTCCATTTGTTGGTTGATAGATAAGATTATTACATAATATCTATGTGCAGCAGGGAAGTGACAAATGGAAAAAAAATCATTACATTTAAACAGCCCTTTTAGGGGGGGGGGGGGCTTCTGTTATAAGAATAAGAAAAATGCATAAAATTCGATGTGAATTCAATGGTCTACATCGCGCTTCCTGCAGGGGGGGGGTTGTATCATGAAACGCTTGCTTTCAGGAGAGCGACGCGGGTAGCTTGTTGTTGTTGACCAATAGATCTAGAGCCTCCGTGTGGCAAGTTATTAGGAGATATCTAGGCTAATTAGTGGAAGATGGAATTAAAATTACAGAACTAAAAGTTAAATGAGAAGGACCGGCTACAACACCAAGAGCCAACAGGGTAGGCTGGTACTTAATCATCTGAATAGTTGGAAGGGGAGAAAGCACAGTTATGTAGTCTCAATTAGCCAAGCTATCGTTAGCTAGCTGGCTTAACTTGTTTCTCTAATTTTGATGCAGTCAAGACAGGTACTATGTAATCAGATGAGGTGATAAATAACTAGCAATAAGTTATCAACCAAGTCGACTCGCGCTGGTGAACTATCTCTCCCCTCCCTGTTCCCCTCCTCACTCAGACTCACACCGCATGTCCCCTCGCCGCTGCCTGCTTGAGCTGCTACTCTCATACTGTATATACAGTCATTGATAACAGCTCCGGTTAATAAAGTAGCTTAAAAATTGTTACAGCATTGTTGCATTAGGTATTTCTTTAATATTTCTTTAATCCCCTTGGATGATCGGGACCTATTAGTGGCAGTTTTGTGATAACTGCATTTTGATAACATTTTTGTGAACAACAAAACGGTTAAGGATTTTTTTTCTTAACTTTAACAATCCCAATTTCATTTCAACATTTTAACACCCCTGATGTGCAGTATTTTGTTCCTAGTCATTTTTGATATCGATGATAAGGAAGTCAACAGAAATACTTTAAATTAGAAATCATGTATTCTATATCCTCTCAGGCAAGTTTGAGCCGCCCATTTTCCACCCCAATGTCTACCCATCTGGCACGGTGTGTCTTTCCATCCTGGAGGAGGAGAAGGACTGGAGGCCAGCCATCACCATCAAACAGGCACACACGCACACACGCACGCACGCACACAAATACATAAAGAATGGGAGAGGCATCAGTGATTTCACCGGTTTGGAGGAATGTACGACATTGGCTCAACAGGCATCAAATTGCTGAATATTTTATGTGGATCAATGCATGGTATTCCCTGGTCGAGTGATTGTCTTCTCATCTACATTGTTTTGTATTTCAATCCATTCTAAAAGCTGACTTCATCTGTTTTGTATTCACAGATCCTGTTGGGTATCCAAGAGCTACTCAATGAACCCAACATCCAAGACCCAGCACAAGCAGAAGCCTACACAATTTACTGGTGAGTTTCGGTTGAGATACTTTTTTCTCTTTTTGAACACTGTACTGTATAATTGATACAGGCAAAGGGGCGCTTAGTGTGCTTTATAAGACACTTGCAAACATACACAATCCCACTTCGTTAAACTGAAAAGTATAGCCTTGTTGAGTGATACTCAATTTTATAATGGACTAATCCCCCTTTGTTGCCTCTTTTTTAGTCAGAACAGAATGGACTATGAGAAGAGGGTGAGGGCGCAGGCCAAGAAGTTTGCCCCCACATAAAGCTCCGCTGAACATCTGCCTGAGAAGCCTGATACAACACCTGGGTACTGAACAGCAAGCAGCACTTAGAGGACCAATCCAATGATCAATCTACAATTTGATATGTTCTTTACATGAGAAAAATGTAGCCTACATGAGAGCCATTTTAAAACAAAACAAAAAAATAATATTTTTGTCCAAATTTCTTTTTGCCTAGTTCACTTCTAAAGCATGCTTAAATCACATGCCTAAAACACTTTCATTATTATTATTATTATTATTATTATTATTATCTTATTTAATAAGATGCCATTTGCATTTGTGATCTGTAAATCAGGAAGCTACTTTGCCTGATATTTAGTCTTATCAAATATCACTTATTTAATAACAAATATTTTCAAATTGTAGTGTCTGATACATCATTTTGAAACTGAATCTGTACTTAAATAAATGACCCCCCAAAAAGCAGACAGAAAATCACCCAAACGTAAGTGAGCCTTATTTTTCGAAATGTCTGGTCACATTGAATTTAATTGTAGATTTTTATTGGGATGCCCCTTTAATAAGATGGATGTCAGAGCTGAGAGTGCTGCATAGAGAGCTGAAGAGGTTTACCTCCAAAGACTTGAGTGTATGTACATAATATAAATATGTAGGTCCATATGGATCTTATGTACTTTTCTATTGTTTTAGCAAGTTGATATTTGTGTGTGGTATTAAAAGTATTGAACACATTTTAAATGTA
The DNA here is from genome assembly GCF_045679555.1 of Salvelinus alpinus. Classification (NCBI taxonomy): domain Eukaryota; kingdom Metazoa; phylum Chordata; class Actinopteri; order Salmoniformes; family Salmonidae; genus Salvelinus; species Salvelinus alpinus. Next base: position 55,246,076 of record NC_092086.1, on the reverse strand, counting down.
AGAATTGTGAAATAAAGTTAATTGAATGGAAAATACAAAACTGTTTGTCCTTTTTTCTTTGATAGTTGAATTTGTTATTGTCTGTGTGTGGTAAATGTACAGGATATTAGTATTTAGTAGGTAGGCTTTATTTGAACTGTAATGAGGGATTAAGGTATAAACTTTATTTTCCTGTGGTGCTGATCCTCAAAACTGGAGCTCCCCAGGGGTGCGTGCTTAGTCCCCTCCTCTACTCCCTGTTCACCCAAGACTGCATGGCCAGGTACGACTCCAACACCATCATTAAGTTTGCTGACAACACAACAGTGGTAGGTCTGATCACCGACAACGACGAGACAGCCTATAGGGAGAAGGTCAGAGACCTGGCCGAGTGGTGCCAGAATAACAACCTTTCCCTCAACGTAACCAAGACTAAGGAGATGATTGTGGACTACAGGAAAAGGAGCACCGAGCACGTCCCCACTCTCATCGACGGGGCTGTATTGGAGAAGGTTGAGAGCTTCAAATTCCTTGGTGTCCACATCAACAACAAACTAGATTGGTCCAAACACACCAAGACAGTCGTAAAGAGGGCACGACAAAGCCTATTCCCCCCTCAGGAAACTAAAAAGATTTGAGCATCCTGACATCCTGACCGGTTGCATCACTGCCTGGTACGGCAATTGTTCAGCCTCCGACCGCAAGGCACTTCAGAGGGTAGTGCGTACGGCCCAGTACATCACTGGGGCAAAGCTGCCTGCCATCCAGGACCTCTACACCAGGCGGTGTCAGAGGAAGGCCCTAAAAATTGTCAAAGACCCCAGCCACCCCAGTCATAGACTGTTCTCTCTACTACTGCATGGCAAGCGGTACCGGAGTGCCAAGTCTAGGACAAAAAGGCTTCTCAACAGTTTTTACCCCCAAGCCATAAGACTCCTATTTGCATTGTGTGCCCCCCCAACCCCTCTTTTACGCTGCTGCTACTCTCTGTTTATCTTATATGCATAGTCACTTTAACTATACATTCATGTACATACTACCTAAATTGGTCCGACCAACCAGTGCTCCTGCACATTGGCTAACCGTGCTATCTGCATTGTGTTCCACCACCCGCCAACCCCTCTTTTTACGCTTCTGCTACTCTCTGTTCATCATATATGCATAGTCACTTTAACGATACCTACATGTACATACTACCTCAATAAGCCTGACTAACAGTTGTCTGTATATAGCCTTGCTACTCTTTTTTCAAATGTCTTTTTACTGTTGTTTTATTTCTTTACTTACCTACACACACACACACACACACGCACACACACACACACACACACACACACACACACACACACACCTTTTTTTCGCACCATTGGTAAGTAAGCATTTCACTGTAAGGTCTACACTACACCTGTTGTATTCGTCGCACGTGACAAATACACTTTGATTTTGTTATATATTGAATAACTGAATGACCTTTAGCTCTGAATATTAAGTTCAAATTTCAGGTAATGCGCTCTACTGTATCGGAGCCCCTTACCTTTAAGGATAATTGTGACATCATTATCCAGATAACGTGTTACTCTTCACGCTGATTGGACGATGAGTGGGGTTCAGAAAAATCTAATTTATTCAGGTAAGGTTATCCGTAGGATCGCAAAAATACACAGTGACTGAGGCTCTGAATCGTAGCACAGATGTAAGTATATTTAGGCTAACTTTTCTAATAAAATAATGTAATATGTAATTTCTCACTTTCGGGAATTCTATGCCATGCACCTGACACGTGATAATTAAACGCGCCAACGATTGTTCTCGTAGCCCACCTGTCCTAGCTACAATGTATTCATGTCAGGAAAATAAGGATGTCACATTTTTCCGGTTTGGTTCAGTTTGAGCTTTGGTTTAGGCTATGTCCTAATGAGGGTAAGATTTTATTAATAATATTTCATTTGAACGCTAATGCGGACACACTGTAACATAATACATAGGCCTAGTCCTTCAGCGTTACTATATTGTGTAAATTATCGATTTTGAAAGTAGACGCACCTGTCAACTGTGCAGAAGTAACGTTAATCTTATCCGCGGGAGGGCAGCACAATATAATTCTCTGTTGGGTTTAAATGAACCTTTTCACTGCCAAATAGTTATTTTGAAAGCCAATACTCTGTCAAACAGTTACTATAAATCGAGAAAAGTTTATTTTTAATCTCTATGGATTAGCAGATGTTGATTTATGGCTCATGGTTGCCCAAATGTTTGTGCATCAGATTTATTATAAAGGATCTTATAATGCTGCATCTTTTGATGGATCACTGGACAGTGAATGTTGACATGGGAAACCTACAGGACTGTACCAACAACAAGAACACTTGTGGTCAGGCAGTGCATTCTTTAGTTCTGTTCTCTGCTTACATTACCTAGAATCCTCTTCGCCTCTTGTTTGTTAGTCAAGCCAATGACCTCCACCGGCCAGCCGGAGACAACAGTTGGAGACATGCCGCAGGTCAGTAGCATAGGAGAGGGATGGAATAATTAAGTTTAAATTCCCAAAACTTGGTATTCCACTACAACCTATGCACACTACAGAGCTCTCAACTATGTTTTTGCAACTGTGTGTGTCTGCATGTGTGTGTGTGTTTGTGTGTTGAAGGTGAGAATTTTAGCATGCCCGGAGGTTCCTCCTCTCTTTCTGCCTCACTATACTGACACAGAGTCAGCCTTCATCCCTCCCCACTGCTCCTACCACAGCCTGGGACACTGTCTGCGCACCAACATCTTTCCAGGTCAGTGTTGCACCAGGTCACTGTTGGGCATCCCTGATTCAGTATGATACCAAAGTGAATTATCAGCACAGTGACATATACAGTCGAGGATTACTGTTCCTCTGTCTAATGCTCATGTTCTTTTCTTTTCCTGTCCATGTTTCTATTCTATTCTTCCCAGGAGCTCCTCTGGTGTGGAAGTCCTTGGTAAAAGACTCCTACATCGTTCACCCCTTGCCCGCCCCTCCTACAGACCCCCAGCGTTGGTACGGCCGCAAGACTGATGACATGGGTGGGTGACCTGCTGCTAATGCCACTTAATGCTATATCAACTATTACTACCACTACTACTACCGATCCTAGTAGTACTATGAATACAAATAGTGCTACATTATTCATAAAATGCTTTGATAATTAGCTAGATAATAGCTAGATAATAAGCTAATAATAAACACCACTTATTTGATTACTACTACCAATGATATGACGACATGGTCTATCCTTGCTACATCCACTTATACCCAAACTCCCTTTTCATTCTCCCTCCTTTTATTTGTTCTTTCATAGTGAAATGGACAGAAAGAAACATTGTGAACCAGAAGTTGAACAAGGCGCTAAAGGCAATGGAGAACAAAGGGTCTAAATGAAGCCATGGTGCAGTGGCCATTTCACACCCTCACCGCAGCGCCCATGCACCTTCCACATAATTTACACCTCTTTTTACACATATATCTACATGCAAGCCCTTACAAATTATTTCTGGTACACTTCGTCACGTATGCATGCACACACATGCACATGCACACACACACACAGCCATTGCCAACTCTCAAAACGTACAAAAATAACCCACGCAAAAACAACAATTTGTATGTAGACACAAGTTCATGATCTCTCTTTTGCCGCAATAAAAGCAGAACAGCATCCTTCACCTTAGTTATCTGATGTTCTGTGTATCGTAGGGCTCATTTACTTCTGAGGGGATGTATTCATAGCTGTCATCAAAAAATCTACTCATAGCACTGAAACCCACTGAACGTGATTATATGTTAAACCAGTAATCTAATCCAGCTTCTATCGATTTTCAGATAAAACGGTAAAATGTAAATTCAGTTTTACCAACAGAAGAAGATTACATAAACCACAATTAGGTGGTTACCACATCAACCAATGTTATTTTTAGGTTGGAAAGTTGTAGTAGCGGCTTTGAAGTATTCTTCAAGTACTTTTTGAAGTAATATTGAAGAACATTTTTACTTCATCTGTGCACAAGTCTCAAATGTACATGTAAGTAGCTATAATCCCCCTGACCATATTATCAATGAAGTTGCTGAAATGACAAGAATAAGATTTTTTTTTTTGTCTCGGATGTCTTTTTACCATGAAGAACTAGCAGACTAATGCAAAGTGGCAGCATCACTGACGTGGTTTCCAACGGAAGACCAAAAGAAACTGTCTTTTTGTCACAACCTCATCTCTATCTTTGTTGTCGTGTTCGGTCTAGAGGCTATAGAGACTATTCATACTGGGGCTTTAGATTATAAAAGGTGTTTTTTGAAGTTATACTGATTCACTTTACTCACTCAACAACAAGACATAAACTGTCATACCGAGCCCAGTGGAAGGAATACTGAGATGTTGTTAATAATTCATCTCAAAAGATCATGTTCCCCTTTCTCCTGCTGATATTTAGTGGGGGGTTTTGTGCGTCATGTTACTCTTACAAATGTCTTGACTGGTGTCAAATTAGGGAAATTCCAAATTCATGGCCATTAATATAAAATTAGTCCCCCCTTTGCTGCTATAATAGCCTCCATTCTTCTGGGAAGGCTTTTCACTAGATGTTGGAACATTGCTGCAGGGACTTGCTTCCATTCAGCCTCAAGAGCATTGGTGAGGTAGGGCACTGATGTTGGGTAAATAGGCCTGGCTCGCAGTCGGCGTTCCAATTCCTCCCAAAGGTGTTCGATGGAGTTGAGATCAGGGCTATGTGCAGGCCTGTCAAGTTCTTTCACACCAATCTCGACAAACCATTTCTGTATGGTCCTCGCTTTGTGCATGGGGGCATTGTCATGCTGAAACAGGAAAGGGCCTTCCCCCAACTGTTGCCACAAAGTTGGAATCACAGAATTCTCTAGAATGTCATTGTATGCTGTAGCATTAAGATTTCCTTTCACTGGAAGTAAGGGGCTTAGCCCAAACTATGAAAAACAGCCCCAGATCATTATTCCTCATCCACTAAACTGTACAGTTGGCACTATGCATTGGGGCAGGTAGCGTTCTCCTAGCACCGCCAAACCTAGATTTGTCCAAATGTCACGCACTGACCTTAGAGATCCTTTTTATGTCTCTATTTCGTTTGGTCAGGGTGTGATTTGGTGATTTGGGGTGGGTATTCTATGTTCTATTATTTGTATTTCTATGTTTTGGCCGGGTAGGGTTCTCAATCAGGGACAGCTGATTGAGAACCATACCATCTGATTGAGAACCATACTTAGGTAGCCCTTTTTCCCACCTGTCTTTGTGGGAGGTTGACTTTGTTTGTGGCACATAGCCCTTTAGCTTCACGGTTATTTTGGATTGTTTATTGTTTTTGTCGGCGTCATGATAATATAGGAATATGTACGCTCACCACACTGCGCTTTGGTCTACTTCTGTTGACGGCCGTGACACCAAAGGATTGCCAGATGGTGAAGTGTGATTCATTACTCCAGAGATCGTGTTTCCACTGCTCCAGAGTCCAATAGCTGCAAGCTTTACACCACTCCAGCCGACGCTTGGAATTGAGCATGGTGATCTTAGGCTTCTGTGCGGCACTTGGCTATGTAAACCCATTTCATGAAGCTCCCGAAGAACAGTTATTGTTCTGACGTTGCTTCCAGAGGCAGTTTGGAACTCGGTAGTGAGTGTGGCAACCGAGGACAAGCTATATTTACGTGCTATGCACTTCAGCACTCGGTGGTCCCATTCTATGAGCTTGTGTGGCCTACCACTTAGTGGCTGAGCCGTTGTTGCTCCTAGACATTTCCACTTCACAATAACAGCACTTACAGTTGACCGGAACAGCATTAGCAGGGCAGACAATAGTAGCGAGGCTACATACAGATACCGGTTAGTCAGGCTGATTGAGGTAGTATGTACATGTAGATATGGTTAAAGTGACTATGCATATTTGATGAACAGAGAGTAGCAGTAGCGTAGAAGAGGGGGTGGTGGGTGGTGGGACACAATGCAGATAGCCCGGTCAGCCAATATGCGGGAGCACTGGTTGGTCGGGCCAATTTAGGTAGTATGTACATGAATGTATAGCTAAAGTGACTATGCATATATGATAAACAGAGAGTAGCAGCAGCGTAAAAGAGGGGTTGGGGGGGAACACATTGCAGATAATCTGGGTAGCCATTTGATTACCTGTTCAGGCGTCTTATGGCTTGGGGGTAAAAACTGTTGAGAAGCCTTTTTGTCCTAGACTTGGCACTCAGGTACCGCTTGCCATGCGGTAGTAGAGAGAACAGTCTGACTGATGTGGCTGGGGTCTTTGACAATTTTTAGGGCCTTCCTCTGACACCGCCTGGTGTAGAGGTACTGGATGGCAGGCAGCTTAGCCCCAGTGATGTACTGGGCCGTACGCACTACCCTCTGTAGTGCCTTGCCGTCGGAGGCCGAGCAATTGCCGTACCAGGCAGTGATGCAACCAGTCAGAATGCTCTCGATGTTGCAGCTGTAGAACCCTTTGAAGATCTCAGGACCCATGCCAAATCTTTTTAGTTTCCTGAGGGGGAATAGGCTTTGTCATGTCCTCTTCACGACTGTCTTGGTGTGTTTGGACCATTCTAGTTTGTTGGTTTTGTGGACACCAAGGAACTTGAAGCTCTCAACCTTCTCCACTACAGCCCTGTCGATGAGAATAGGGGCGTGCTCAGTCCTCCTTTTCCTGTAATCCACAATCATATCTTTAGTCTTGGTTACGTTGAGGGAAAGGTTGTTATTCTGGCACCACTAGGCCAGGTCTCTGACCTCCTCCCTATAGGCTGTCTCGTCATTGTCGGTGGTCAGGCCTACCACTGTTGTGTCGTCTGCAAACGTAATGATAGTGTTGGAGTCGTACCTGGCCAAGCAGTCGTTGGTGAACAGGGAGTACAGGAGGGGACTGAGCACGCACCCCTGGGGAGCTCCGGTCGTGAGGATCAGCGTGGCAGATGTGTTTCTACCTACCCTCACCACCTGGGGGCGGCCCGTCAGGAAGTCCAGGATCCAGTTGCAGAGGGAGGTGTTTAGTTCCAGGATCCTTAGCTTAGTGATGAGCTTTGAGGGTACTATGGTGCAGCTGCGACCTGGCCAAGAGAAAGCAAAGCAGTGCGACACAAACAACACAGAGTTACACATGGGATAGAAACGTACAGTCAATAACACAATAGAAAAAATCTATATACAGTGTGTGCAAATGTAGTAAGATTATGGAGGTAAGGCAATCAATAGACCATAGTGGCAAAATAAATACAATTTAGCATTAACACTGGAGTGATAGATGTGCAGAAGATCAATGTGCAAGTAGAGATACTGGGGTGCAAAGCAGCAAAAAATAAAAACATAACAATATGGGGATGAGGTAGTTGGGTGGGCTATTTACAGATGGGCTGTGTACAGGTGCAATGATCAGTAAGCTGCCCTGACAGCTGATGCTTAAAGTTAGTGAGGGAGATATACTCCAGCTTCAGTGATTTTTGAAAATCGTTCCAGTCATTGGCAGCAGAGAACTGCAAGGAAAGGTGGCCAAAGGAGGAGTTGGCTTTGGGAATGACCAGTGAAATATACCTGCTGGAGCACGTGCTACGGGAGGGTGCTGCTATGGTGACCAGTGAGCCGAGATAAGGCGAGGCTTTACCTAGCAAAGACTTATAGATGACCTGGAGCCAGTGGGTTTTGCGACGAATATGAAGCGAGGGCCAGCCAACAAGAGCATACAGGTCGCAGTGGTGGGTAGTATATGGGGCTTTGGTGACAAAACGGATGGCACAGTGATAGACTACATCCAGTTTGCTGAGTAGAGTCTTGGAGGCTATTTTGTAAATGACATCGCCGAAGCCAAGGATCGGTAGGATAGTCAGTTTTACGAGGGTATGTTTGGCAGCATGAGTGAAGGATGCTTTGTTATGAAATAGGAAGCCGATTCTAGATTTAATTTTGGATTAGAGAGGCTTAATGTGAGTCTGGAAGGAGAATTTACAGTCTAACCAGACACCTAGGTATTTGTAGTTGTCCACATATTCTAAGTCAGAACCGTCCAGAGTACTGATGCTAGTCAGGCGGGCGGGTGCGGGCAGCGATCGGTTGAAGAGCATGCATTTAGTTTTGCTTGCCTTTAAGAGTAGTTGGAGGCCACGGAAGGAGTGTTGTATGGCATTGAAGCTCGTCTGGAGGTTTGTTAACACAGTGTCCAAAGAAGGGCCAGAAGTATACAGAATGGTGTCGTCTGCGTAGAGGTGGATCAGAGAATCACCAGCAGCAAGAGCGACATCATTGATATATACAGAGAAAATAGTCGGCCCGAGAATTGAACCCTGTGACACCCCCATAGAGACTGCCAGAGATCCGGACAACAGGCCCTCCGATTTGACAGACTGAACACTATCTGAGAAGTAGTTGGTGAACCAGGCGAGGCAGTCATTTGAGAAACCAAGGCTGTTGAGTCTGCCGATAAGAATGTGGTGATTGACAGAGTCGAAAGCCTTGACCAGGTCGATGAAGACGGCTGCACAGTATTGTCTTTTATCGATGGCGGTTATGATATCGTTTAGGACCTTGAGCTTGGCTGAGGTGCACTCATGACCAGCTCAGAAACCAGATTGCATAGCGGAGAAGGTACGGTGGGATTCGAAATGGTAGGATAGATATATATCTGCAACAGTTTGAGTCTAGAGTGTCTCCCCCTTTGAAGATGGAGATTGCATGGCTGTGTGCTTGATTTTATACACCTGTCAGAAACGGGTGTGGCTGAAATAGCCGAATCCACTAATTTGAAGGGGTGTCCACCTACTTTTGAATATATAGTGTATCTTATTTTCAATAGGTGTGGGTGTCACAAGCACTTTCATTATGTGGCCTTGAATTAAAAGCCTTAGCCTAGCCGTAACTTTTCACTCTATTCTAAAAATAGAAAACCAATTATATAATATTTCTAAAATGAAATGTTTGAACACCAAATGAGACTCATTGTGGAGTTTAGGATATGATTTCAATCTGATTAGAATGATAGAATCTGGGCCCTATTTATAGTAAATACAAAACACTTTCTACTAAGCTAACATATGGAATTGTTTTAAGATGGTCATACCAATGATCATTTAGCTATTTGATTTAGAATTTTATGGCCCTTTGCGTATCTTATTATTGAATTTCTTATTATTTGATGAAACATTGAATTTGGCCTTACTGCTATTAGCCCATAGAAATGCATTGATTAACAGATTCATACATGGACAAATACATAGTTGAAAAATACATCAAAAGTAAGTAAAGTGTTTGTCCTATATCTGAGAGATATAAGTAAGATCAGGATGTAACGTCTTTCGTCGGTGGAAAGAGAGGAGGACCAAAGCGCAGCGTGGTACGTTTCCATATTTATTGGAATACTTTTTCAATACGAACAAAAACAATAAACAGACGAAAACCAACGAAGCTACAGTCCTGAACTAGTGAACATAGAACACATGAACGCACGAACAGGAACAATCACCCACAAACCAATAGTGAAAACAGGCAACCTAAATATGGTTCCCAATCAGAGACAACGTAAAACACCTGCCTCTGATTGAGAACCATATCAGGCCAATAAGACAAAACTAACCTAGAAACATAGAACATAGACTATACCCACCCAGCCCACGTCCTGACCAACTAAATAAAGACATAACAAAGGAAATAAGGTCAGGAACGTGACAGTACCCCCCCCCCCCCCCCCAAGGTGCGGACTCCGGCCGCAAAACCTGAACCTATAGGGGAGGGTCTGGGTGGGCATCCACGGTGGCGGCGCTGGACGTGGCCCCCACTCCACCATAGTCAATCCCCGCTTCCGTGGCCTCCTCTTAACGGCGACCCTCCAAATTAACCCCACTGGACTGATGGGCGCCTCTGAACGGAGGGGCAGCTCCGGACTGAGGGGCAGCTCCGGACTGAGGGGCAGCTCCGGACTGAGGGGCAGCTCCGGACTGACTGCCGGCTCTGGCAGGTCATGGCTGGCTGGCGGCTCTGGCAGCTCCTGGCTGGCTGGCAGCTCAGCTCCTGGCTGGCTGGCGGCTCTGGCAGGTCCTGGCTGACTGACGGCTCTGGCAGGTCCTGGCTGACTGACGGCTCTGGCAGGTCCTGGCTGACTGACGGCTCTGGCAGGTCCTGGCTGACTGACAACTCTGGCAGGTCCTGGCTTACTGACGGCTCTGGCAGGTCCTGGCTTACTGACGGCTCTGGCAGGTCCTGGCTGACTGACGGCTCTGGCGGCTCCTGACTGGTGGGCGGCTCTGGCGGCTCCTGACTGGCGGGCGGCTCTGGCGGCTCCTGACTGACGGACGGCTCTGGCGGCTCCTGACTGACGGACGGCTCTAGCGGCTCCTGACTGACGGACGGCTCTAGCGGCTCAGGATAGACGGGCGCCTCTGACGGCTCAGGACAGACGGGCGGCTCTGACGGCTCAGGACAGACGGGCGGCTCTGACGGCTCAGGACAGACGGGCGGCTCTGACGGCTCAGGACAGACGGGCGGCTCTGATGGCTCAGGACAGACGGGCGGCTCTGACGGCGCTGGGCAGACGGGCAGCGCAGGCGGCGCTGGGCCGACGGACAGCTCAGACGGCGCTGGAAAGACGGGCAGCTCAGATGGTGCTGGGCAGACGGGCAGCTCAGATGGCGCTGGGCAGACGGGCAGCTCAGACGGCGCTGGGCAGACGGGCAGCTCAGACGGCGCTGGGCAGACGGGCAGCGCAGGTGGCGCTGGGCAGACGGGCACACCTGTAGGGAGGAGACGGAGAGACAGCCTGGTGCGTGGGGCTGCCACAGGACCCACCAGGCTGGGGAGACCTACAGGAGGCTTGGTGTTAGGAGGGGGCACCTGAAGGACCGGGTTGTGGGGGAGCACTGAAGCTGTGGTGCGCAGCCTTGGCACCACTCCCACAGGCTGGAATACTACTCTAGCCCGGACCCTCCAGAGTGCAGGCACAGGTTGAACCGGGCTGTGGGTGAGCACTGGAGATCTAGTGCCTACTACACGCACCTCTCCCTTAGACTCCACTCCCACATTTGGCCGGCACGAGCGGAGCGCAGGCATAGGACGCACTGCACCCTCCCAGCGCCCCGGAGACCCAGCACGCAGAGCTGGCGCAGGATACCCTGGACCGAAACGGCGTACTGGAGACCAGACACACTGAGCAGGCACACTACGCCCTGGCTGGATGCCCACACTCACATGACACTTTCGGGGGGCTGCCCTATAGCGCACCGGGCTATGGGCACGCACTGGCGACACCGTGCGCTTAACCGCATAACACGGTGCCTGACCAGTAATAAGTGCCTGACTTATAATAAGCACGAGGAGTGAGCTCAGGTCTGCTACCTGGCTTAGCCACACTCCCCGTGTGGCCCCCCCCCCAAAAAAAAACATTCTGGGGCTGCCTCTCGTACCTGTCGCGCTGCCGTGCTGCCTCCTCATATCGCTGCCGCTCAGCTTTCGCTCCCTCCAGCTCAGCTTTGGGGCGGCGATATTCCCCAGCCTGTGCCCAGGGTCCTCCTCCGTTTAAAATCTCGTCCCATGTCCAGGAGATTTCGGCCGCTGCTGCTGCTGTTGCTGCCCGTTACCACGCTGCTTGGTCCTTTTGTGGTGGGTGATTCTGTCACGTCTTTCGTCGGTGGAAAGAGAGGAGGACCAAAGCGCAGCGTGGTACGTATCCATATTTATTGGAATACTTTTTCAATACGAACAAAAACAATAAACAGACGAAAACCAACGAAGCTACAGTCCTGAACTAGTGAACATAGAACGCACGAACAGGAACAATCACCCACAAACCAATAGTGAAAACAGGCAACCTAAATATGGTTCCCAATCAGAGACAACGTAAAACACCTGCCTCTGATTGAGAACCATATCAGGCCAATAAGACAAAACTAACCTAGAAACATAGAACATAGACTATACCCACCCAGCTCACGTCCTGACCAACTAAATAAAGACAAAACAAAGGAAATAAGGTCAGGAACGTGACACAGGAAATTATTACATATATTTTTTGCCCATATTTATGTAACGTTTGTCGTCGGAATGAGAAGGATCGGACCAAAGCGCAGCGCGGTAAGTGTTCATGCTTTTATTACAACTGAACACTAATAACAAAAATAACAAAGAGAATGAACGAAAACCGAAAGTCCTGTCAGGTGCAGAAACACAAAACAGAAAATAACTACCCACAAAGCATCGGTGGGGAAAATCTTCCGGGGCCAACAGAGATGGCCGCCTCGCTTCGCGTTCCTAGGAAACTATGCAGTATTTTGTTTTTTTTATGTGTTATTTCTTACAATGGTACCCCAGGTAATCTTAGGTTTCATTACATACCGTCGGGAGGAACTACTGAATATAAGAGCAACGTCAACGCACCATCATTACAACCAGGAATATGACTCTCCCGAAGCGGATCCTGTGTTTTGCCTTCCACCCAGTACAATGGATCTGATCCCAGCCGGCGACCCTAAACAACGACGCCGTAAAAGGGGCAAACGGTCTTCTGGTCAGGCTTCGGAGACGGGCACATCGCACTCCACTCCCTAGCATACTACTCGCCAATGTCCAGTCTCTTGACAAGAAGGTTGATGAAATCCGAGCAAGGGTAACATTCCAGAGAGACATCAGAGACTGTAACGTTCTTTGCTTCACGGAAACATGGCTCACTCGAGAGACGCTAACGGAGTCGGTGCAGCCAGCTGGTTTCTTTACGCATCGCGCCGACAGAAACAAACATCTTTCTGGTAAGAAGAGGGGCAGGGGTGTATGCCTTATGATTAACGAGACGTGGTGTGATCATAACAACATACAGGAACTCAAGTCATTCTGTTCACCTGATTTAGAATTCCTCACAATCAAATGTCGACCACATTATCTACCAAGGGAATTCTCTTCGATTATAATCACAGCCGTATATATTCCCCCCCAAGCAGACACATCGATGGCCCTGAACAAACTTTATCTGACTCTTTGTAAACTGGAAACCACACACCCTGAGGCTGCATTCATCGTAGCTGGGGATTTTAACAAGGCTAATCTGAAAACAAAACTCCCTAAATTCTATCAGCATATCGATTATGCTACCAGGGCTGGTAAAACCTTGGATCATTGTTATACTAACTTCCGCGACGCATATAAGGCCCTCCCCCGCCCTCCTTTCGGAAAAGCTGACCACGACTCCATTTTGTTGCTTCCAGCCTACAAACAGAAACTAAAACAGCAAGCTCCCGCGTTCAGGTCTGTTCAACGCTGGTCCGATCAATCTGATTCCACTCTTCAAGACTGCTTCGATCACGTGGATTGGGATATGTTCCGCATTGCGTCCAACAACAACATTGACGAATTCGCTGATTCGGTGAGCAAGTTCATTAGAAAGTGCATTGACGATGTCGTACCCACAGCAACGATTAAAACATTCCCAAACCAGAAACCGTGGATTGATGGCAGCATTGGATTGATGGCAGCAACTGAAAGCGCGAACCACTGCTTTTAACCAGGGCAAGGTGACCGGAAACATGACCGAATACAAACAGTGTAGCTATTCCCTCCGCAAGGCAATCAAACAAGCTAAGTGCCAGTATAGAGACAAAGTAGAGTCGCAATTCAACAGCTCAGACACAAGAGGTATGTGGCAGGATCTACAGTCAATCACGGATTACAAAAAGAAAACCAGCCCCGTCACGGACCAGGATGTATTGCTCCCAGACAGACTAAATAACTTTTTTGCTCGCTTTGAGGACAATACAGTGCCACTGACACGGCCCGCTACCAAAACCTGCGGGCTCTCCTTCACTGCAGCCGAGGTGAGTAAAACATTTAAACGTGTTAACCCTCGCAAGGCTGCAGGCCCAGACGGCATTCCCAGCCGCGTCCTCAGAGCATGCGCAGACCAGCTGGCTGGTGTGTTTAAGGACATATTCAATCAATCCTTATCCCAGTCTGCTGTTCCCACATGCTTCAAGAGGGCCACCATTGTTCCTGTTCCCAAGAAAGCTAAGGTAACTGAGCTAAACGACTACCACCCCGTAGCACTCACTTCCGTCATCATGAAGTGCTTTGAGAGACTAGTTAAATTAAGGACCATATCACCTCCACCCTACCTGACACCATAGACCCACCCCAATTTGCTTACCGACCCAATAGGTACACAGACGACGCAATCGCAACCACACTGCACACTGCCCTAACCCATCTGGACAAGAGGAATACCTATGTGAGAATGCTGTTCATCGACTACAGCTCAGCATTTAACACCATAGTACCCTCCAAACTCGTCATCAAGCTCGAGACCCTGGGTCTCGACCCCGCCCTGTGCAACTGGGTCCTGGACTTCCTGACGGGCCGCCCCCAGGTGGTGAGGGTAGGTAACAACATCTCCACCCCGCTGATCCTCAACACTGGGGCCCCACAAGGGCGTTCTGAGCCCTCTCCTGTACTCCCTGTTCACCCACGACTGCGTGGCCATGCACGCCTCCAACTCAATCATCAAGTTTGCGGACGACACTACAGTGGTAGGCTTGATTACCAACAACGACGAGACGGCCTACAGGGAGGAAGTGAGGGCCCTCGGAGTGTGGTGTCAGGAAAATAACCTCACACTCAACGTCAACAAAACAAAGGAGATGATTGTGGACTTCAGGAAACAACAGAGGGAGCACCCCCCTATCCACATCGACGGGACAGTAGTGGAGAAGGTGGAACGTTTTAAGTTCCTCGGTGTACACATCACGGACAAACTTAATTGGTCCACCCACACAGACAGCGTTGTGAAGAAGGTGCAGCAGCGCCTCTTCAACCTCAGGAGGCTGAAGAAATTCGGCTTGTCACCAAAAGCACTCACAAACTTCTACAGATGCACAATCGAGAGCATCCTGTCGGGTTGTATCACCGCCTGGTACGGCAACTGCTCCGCCCACAACCGTAAGGCTCTCCAGAGGGTAGTGAGGTCTGCACAACGCATCACCGGGGGCAAACTACCTGTCCTCCAGGACACCTACACCACCCGATGTCACAGGAAGGCCATAAAGATCATCAAGGACAACAACCACCCGAGCCACTGCCTGTTCACCCCGCTATCATCTAGAAGGCGAGGCCAGTACAGGTGCATCAAAGCAGGGACCGAGAGACTGAAAAACAGCTTCTTTCTCAAGGCCATCAGACTGTTAAACAGCCACCACTAACATTTAGTGGCCGCTGCCAACATACTGACTCAACTCCAGCCACTTTAATAATGGGAATTGATGGAAATTATGTAAAAATGTATCACTAGCCACTTTAAACAATGCCACTTAATATAATGTTTACATACCCTACATTACTCATCTCATATGTATATGTATATACTGTACTCTATATCATCTACTGCATCTTGCCATCTTTATGTAATACATGTATCACTAGCCACTTTAAACTATGCCACTTTATGTTTATATACCCTACATTGCTCATCTCATATGTATATACTGTACTCTATACCATCTACTGCATCTTGCCTATGCCGTTCTGTACCATCACTCATTCATATATCTTTATGTACATATTCTTTATCCCTTTACACTTGTGTGTATAAGGTAGTAGTTGTGGAATTGTTAGGTTAGATTACTTGTTGGTTATTACTGCATTGTCGGAACTAGAAGCACAAGCATTTCGCTACACTCGCATTAACATCTGATAACCATGTGTATGTGAGAAATAAAATTTGATTTGATTTGATTTGACCTAAGTATGATTCTCAATCAGAGACAACGATAGACAACTGCCTCTGATTGAGAACCTGATAAGAGAATTTCCAATCTGAATGATAATAACAATCAATCAATAGCTCTGACCAATTTCCGAGGTTTGTAAGACCATGGGTATAATAATAATTAGTCAAAGACTCGGCTTATACAAAAGGTTAGTACAGTTTATTCAGAGAACGTTCTAAAGTCAGGAATACAAAACAATTCATTTTATACTGACTTCTCACGCCCACACATTCACACAACCATACGCACACACACACACACACATGCATACAAACAGACAAACAGACGCACACACATGTCCTGCTACCCAGCCGCCAGAGATTAGTGACCTTGTCCTTGAGACACACTCCCTGTTCTTCTCCCAAATCTCTAGTCAGGTCGGCACCAAGCTCAGACAGTCTGTGTTTATAATACCATAAAGACATATTGTCTTTACCCTAATTCTGACTAGACTACACATTTATTGATTATGATGTTATACATTCTAATCACTTCCATACAATTATATGTTTCAGGGCGGAATATTCTAAACATTCAATTAACCGATAATTCTCACCTAACAGAACCACACCCGGCCAAACACAAAGAAATACAAAACATAGAAAATGAACATAGAATGCCCACCTAAATCACACCCTGACCAAACCAAAATAGAGACATAAAAAGCTCTCTACGGTCAGGGCGTGACAATTTAACCTTTTTTGGGGGGCGCTAAACTACTTCCATATATTCTTCCATCATATTTTTAAACTGGTATCGGGCTATCTTCTGACGAGTCTTGTGGGCACCCTAGAGCAAAACGGAGAACACCATCGTGTTCATGAGGTAATAATAGTTTGCATGTGGTGCTTCATTTTATCGGGCGGACAACAGTCTGAAAAAGAACATGTTGCACCTTAACACCCAACTTTTCGAGCAAGACCTCAAAAAGGCCTATAGTTAGCAAACTACAGAGGTGTTGTGATATGATTAGTACACATTCTCTTTACAAAACGTTGTTCTCACCTCCTCCCATCGTACACCACAGTCCCCGTCCCCCCCACCCCCCCTGTGGTCTACAGATGGAGATTGTTTTTCTTATTGCCTCTGTACACAAATTACACATAACATTGAGGCCTAGCGCCAACTTCCTGCCACAAAGCGGACTCTGACCTTTCAACAAGCGTAGTGTGTGTCACCTACACCACCCCCGCCTCTCTTCTGCAAGCCTCCCTTTACCTATGTTGCAGAGTGAAAAGTACTCAGCCAGAACCCATATATCTGGGGGTGTCAAAGTGCCATCATGGCCAAACCAACGCATTCACTCGCGTTCTGTGAACAAACAGGCAGTTGTTGCGACATAAGCCTGAACTTCACTTTGTTTGTTGAATGCTGATGTGCAGATACACTTCACAGGACCTGCTCATCTCAGTGTGCTAAGCATCTACTACAGCATGCATTTTGTAATGTTGTAACAAGTAGAGGTTTCCATCGGTTTCTATGATTAAAGGAGGATTGTCATTTTCAGTACAAATTCATTCCACTACATTGATTGATACAAAGCATTTCATGTAGCCGTGTGACATAAAATAGCTATCTACCTATTGCTTATGTTGTTTTGTATGTCACATAATATGTAAGTATGTGATAGAAATCCAACAATGGAGGAAATGGGTATCATGCTGCATGACACCACAGACAAAAAATACTCCCATCTATGAGGAAAAAGCCTGTCTGTCTATGGCTACAAAATGAGATGTCCGATGACCTTTGCATTGTCATACTAACTCAGTTCATCTTTCTATTGCCATTTCTACTTCTGCATTTTATTGACTTTCACAAGGATCTTTTGACTCCACTATCCATTTACTACTAGCTTGAAACCTTTTTGTGCCCTGACTTGCTTTCATGAGGGATCTACAGTATATTGGAAAACCTTTGTATATTTTAACACGTGTCTAATTGTAGGGTATTCACCTTACGCCTTGATCACATCGACAGTGCGCAAATTGGGACACAGCATCATCTGGATATGTGTGCAACAAAAGTTCAATATTAACCTTCTGCTACCATTTCTGTCAAGCCATCTACGCATACAGTTTGACGCATACGTTCGATAAATCCAATCCAACGTATGCACCACACAGAACGCACTGCAACTGCCTCTCCAACGCAATGTTACAAGGCAAATGTAGCGGTCCATTGTAAATTCATGTGCTTCTGTTGTACCAAAATGCAATGCCGCTGTCGGTGTGATCGAGGCGTTACTCTGCCAATCTGGTGCTGCAATGTGTGAAACCACCTGACATTTCAGTGTGAACGTACGTCTCTGTTCTAGCCTACTTTACTGGTGCTCGACTGAAACAGGATGCGGTGTATTCAGTATTTTTACCTTAACACATAAAGGGGCTGAGGGGCCTAATGGCTTTGCTTGTAGAGTATGTGTTGTAGAGAAGTGTTTCTCAATCCTGGTCCTAGGAAGGGCTACCACATTTTTGTTTTGGACCAAGCACTAATGCACTTAATTGAACTAATGAACTCATCATCAAGCCTTTCATTTGAATCAGGTGTGTGGGGGCTAGGGCAAAAACAAAAATGGGCACCCCTTTGGGTCCCCAGGACCAGGGTTGATAAACACTGTTGTAGAGAATGGTAATTATAAGTTGTTTTTTTTTATCTTCAGGGTTTTGTGTGGCTTCCTGCAAGACACAGGCAAATGTCAGCCTTAGCGAGAGGTTGTGGTTACGTGTGTCACCATGAAATGTCATTGGGCACTTCAATCGAGAGGGAGAGAGAAAGAGAGAGAGAAAAAGAGAGAGAGCAATAGTGATAGCGGTAGGGAGCAGGAGAGAACGATAGAGACAGAGTGAGAGAGAGCTAGAGGCACAGAGAGAGACAGTCACAAAGGGAGAGAGAGACAGACAGACAGAGACCTACCTGAGACTAAGGAGACAGAGAGGAGAGAGCATCTGCAAAAGTCAAATAGTAAAAACAGAGCAAAGAAATTAGGAGAACAGAATGAGGACTGTGCTGACACTTCGACCCTGACTAAGAGGGTAAGTCTGACGAGGTAGAGTACCAATTTGTTTGCATGTGCATGAGCACTTACTCTTTGTAAGATTCAACTTAGATTTCAATTTGATTAAAATAAAAAAAAATAAAAAACGTATCATTGAGTATCCCTGTATCATTCTTGTTATCATCTAGGTGTCAGCCGCATCATCGTAATGTAGTAATTTAAAACTAATCCTTAGGGTGGCAGGTAGCCTAGCGGTTAGAGTGTTGAGCCACCAAGAAGGTTGCTAATTTGATTACCCAAGCCAACAAGGTGAAAAATCTGTTGATGTGTCATTAAGCAAGGCACTTAACCCTAATTTGCTTGGTATTACTATGGCTGACCCTGTAAAACAACACATTTCACTGCACCTATCTGGCGTGTGACAATACATCAATAGTGTATGTATATATATATATATATATTCTGCTGTTTTATACATGTTTTTTTACATCTAGGCCAACCTGGTGAGTCTGTCTAACAAGCCCTCAAGTGTTAGTGTTTAGACTGTCTAGTTTTTTAGCAGTCTATTGGTGCAAACAAACTTGAACATCAGCCTATTCAGGGGAGACAAGGGTACAAAAAGTTTTCTCATTGAGAGTTCAACATTAGGTCATGCAGTAGTCAGCAGTCTCTGGATGAATGTATATTCTGTACAGATATCAATTCAAGAGGAGTTTCCGCTGCTGCCTTTAAGTGCCTACTTAAACTCTTCATGTACTGCTGTCAAAGGGGATGACAGTGGGTAATAATGGTATTGGGCCTGTGACGGAAAGATTTTAATGTTGAATACAATCAAGTCAGGACGTCCCTTATCGGTGTCATGTATTTTCTGCTGTTCTATGCAACTGTTACTCAGGTTTTGTACTGTCTAAATGTTTCTGGTGTTCCAATGCTCCGTTATAACAGCCTCTTCATCTTTAGTTTTCATCATCTTTGTTTTACATTTAAGCAGTGGTGGTAATTGCCAAGACTCTGTAAGTGACAGTTTCTTAATCTATGCCATCTTTTGTTTTCCAGTTAGACAGTGGTGGTAATGATGTGGTCCATGCTTCACCTGCTGTTCCTGCTCTCTGTCCCACCAGGCTTCACTCACAATCTCCAAGGTAACTAGTGACTTCATGTTACTCTCAGCCTACTCATTCAGATAAGATCTGTGGGAAAAAAACAGTACTTGCACCTTGTGGAGAAACACAATTTATTGATTGAATTGACCCCCCCCCCCCCGCGCAAAATATAAGTCAGATTTGTGAAGTTGGTGAGTTTGTGGATTTTAAAATGATGTGTTACTATACAGTAATAATATTTTTGGTTTGCCTTTGCTGTCTTTCCCTCCAAGGACTGTTTTGTGTGAATGACTACATCAACAACATCACCTGTGTGTGGAACAGCTCGGCAGTAGATCCAGACGTGGCCTGCCAGCTCCTCGGTACAAAAGAAAACTTTAAGAGCAATCTTTTGTAAGGAATATTTTTTGTCTGTCTTTATTATTACTGCATTACAGAAAATGACGGCATTGTGTTTTGAGGTATAAATGCATCCCTGTGTAATATTGAGAGTTTTACTTTTCATTTATTTTGTTTTGTATAGCAATAGTAGTTGCAATCTCAAACGCTTGGATAGGCCGGTGCAAGGTCATTCTTTCAGAGGCTGCAGTATTGTCTTTGAGGGCCAGGTAAGTTTTTCCTGATATCAGAATCAGAACTATATACAGTATGTAATTCTCCATATATATGTTATTGTACATATATGTTATTGTACATATATGTTATTGTACATATCAATTTCATTGTTTTCTATAAATCTATCGATTCCTGTTTTATTATTCAAAGTAAACTAAATATATAATGTGAAGTATATTTTTAAGAAAACTGCTTGTGAAAATGAGAATTTTTACACGAATGTAGAACAGATGCAAGGAGTTGTTACTTTAATAAACATGTAATCTGCTTTCTGACTGTGTTTCTCTACAGTATTTCAGTTCATCCGAGCACCTCCCCAGCATTAAGGTGGAGTGTGACGGGTCTGAGGTGGTAAACCTCATAAGATACAAACCTATCAACCACAGTGAGTGTCCACCTTTTCAGTGTTCTCTTTTGTCTATTGTACCTGCGAGAGTAGCCTCTCACTAAATAGTCGTTCTTCTTCACTGGTTCATTTGAGAGTTTGATTCTTGCATGGGTACATATTCAATACTGAATCCACTATCTATGTAAACGTTGCTTTGGAAAGCATCTGCTAAATGACAGGTCTCAGACAAGATTACCCATCACCTGACTGTAATTCACCAAACCGCCTCCACTTCATGGTAATAGATGACTGTGACATCTCCCTCTGTTTCCTTACAGTTAAGATGCATCCTCCTGGTAGTCCGGTCATCATCAATGGGACTAATGCCACCTGGAGTACTGGTAGTCCGCTGTCTAGGAAGATCTCTAATTATGAGTTCCAGGTGAAGATGAAGAGGGAAGATCAGCTATGGGGGGTGAGTGAGACAGACAAACCATTGTGTGGGTGGATGTGAAAGTGTGTGGTATTGGCTGAACACGCAGTATTCCTGCTGAATGAGTTATAGTGAATCTAATTAGTGGGTAGTCATGCATAATACCGGTGCCTGAGTATTTAGCTGTGATTTTTGGCGGATTCTTCGCTTCCATAGACATCAAAGCATGATGTGTGTACATTTGAGTTACACACACCCATCTCACATCAGGATTTCAGCCTAAATAGTTTGAGAGTCTTGTAGCTTTGTAGTGATTATGATTATTTTTGTTTACCTGTCTCTGTCAGGAGGCCCAGAGTTTGACCAGACTAAAGCAGGAACCGTGGATAGAGCTGGATGTGAAGGAGAGTGGGATTCATCACATCAGGCTGAGAGTCAAGCCGACCCATCCCGCCTCTAGCCACTGGAGTGAGTGGAGCCCCACTGCTTCCTGGACATCAGAGGACGAGGTCTCACCAACCTTTGGTACGTTTGATGCCATGCCATGCCACAAACTAAAACCTTACATCTACTATATGTTCAGTCATGCAGAAGACTCTCTATCCTATCCAGAGAAACTGACAGTCGGTGCATAGTGAAGTTCATGCGGCCCATACAGGAAAAAAACAAATTTGCTGGTCTCAAAAATTGTGTCAACGACCTATGTTAATTGCATTAAATGCATCCAGATTAATTTCTGAGACCTATATTCCAACCGTGCTCCCGTTCTCTGGTGTTTCAGTGAAGTCCCCGGACCTGACTTTGTGGCTGGTGTTGAGTGGTGCGTTTTTCACTCTCATCGTTGTCATGTTGCTGGTCTTCTACAAAACTCATACAAACAATAGGTGAGTAATGCGTAAAGGTGGATTATATGCGTACATGTATGTATTGTTGGGTCAGATCAGGAGTGAGACCTACAACCTTTGGCTCAGTGAATTAATTTGGTCTTGTGCCGTGTTGATGACGGGGGCTTGATTTTATCATTGGTTACATAATCCAATATGAAGCAGATTTTGCATTCAGGGCCTTAGGTCTGTTTGGGTATGTAGTGTCAAGTTAATTCTGGGACAGACCCAAGATGGCTTATTAAAATCCATGTTGTTTTGGTGCACTATAGGAAACACCAGTATGTGCCTGACCCCGCCAAGTACTTCCAGCCACTTAACTCTGTCCACGGTGGAAACATTCAGGTACCTGGAAAATACTCCAACTTCCTGCTAAACTTGAAACCTCTTGAACCAATAAAATTCTGTGTATGTGGCTTTATTCACTAGCGTGAATGTTTTCTTGATATGAAAACCTAGTGGACGGCCTAATATAATATTCTGGAACCTGGTTGAGTGGATATATCCGCATTTATGTCCTTATTTAACTTGACTTACTACTTACTTACATTTGATGCTTACAGTTGGGAACAGTCTCTTTTAGTTGCCAGTGAAAGGATAGTGTCCAGCCACAGTAAAAAACCCAAGCGAAACATTAGTCATGAGCAAAGGCCCCTTGGTGTTGTTTCTCTGTTGGTTTGAATTCCTTGCATTAACAGTTAGATGCAGACATAGACGCGCTCTCTCTACCACATGCACACATTAACACACCAATAAACTCACACATACACTCCTTTTAGACTTACGAACAAGCACACACTGATCTTGCAGCAACTTTCAAAACTTGATACGTGCCAGTGTAGATGCAGTAACATATTTATCCTTTGTCATTTTGCCTAAGTATAAGCATATCTTTCAATTTCACCAATAACTGTGACACTGTACAGAGCTGCGTATACTGACGTGTGTCTCTGGCCCTCCCCATGCAGAAATGGCTGAGCCCCTTGTTTGCTCCAGAGTCCTTCATCACCGCCCAGCCCTGCGAGGACATCTCTCCCGTGGAGGTGTCTGGAACAGAAGTCTGGGACGTCACCGACTCCACCAGCTCCACCACCGCGGCCTTTCTCCTACACTCTGACCCCAACACTCCCTCTGATGGCTGGAACAGCAGCGGCCAGTCCTCCTGCTTCTCCAACATCGGCTACTTCTACCCCAAATACCCCAGCAGCCTCTTCATCGAGTCTTGCCCCGTCTACTTCACCTACCAGGGGGACCACAGCACTCTCTCCACCACATCCTCCTCCTACGAGCGCCTGGAGCGTCTCGGTCGGCTGCAGAGCCAGCCCCTGAGCCCAGACTCTGGTTTCGGCATGGAGAGCGTAGAGGGGGAGGACCAGGTGGAAGAGGAAGGAAAGAAGGATAAGAAGGAGAGGAATGTGGTTCCAGTTGCCCCTCTTGTCTTACCAGTCTCCCTGCCTGCTCGGATCCCTCCAGGCCCTCACCATCCCCTGAGTCTCCCCCAACATAATCCTGAGTCAAACTCAGCCATGGCGTCTAGCGGCAGTTACAATGCCTGGCCAGTAGAGGCTGCTCTAGGCAGATCCTCCTCAATGACAGTGGAACCCAGTTGTAATGGCTATTTGACCATTAAAGAGCTGCAGAATACCTACAGCAACAAGTCTATTTGAACAATCCATTTTTCACTCAATTTGCATTTTAGTTAAGCTGTTGAATTTATTCTTCGTGCAAGCTATGACACAAGGCTCAGATAATGCAGGTACAAAGTGCCAACCAATGATTTTTTACATGGAAAGTATTGTAGAGTTTCTAAATATGTAGCTTATTCATATTTTATATAAATGTTGTATATTACTTGTACTACTATTGAGGCAGCTGGTTTGCCAATGCATTGTTACTTTATCTCGGATAGTTAGTGCTGCTAGTTGTTTTTGTCTTTAAATGTGTTCACTGACAGCTTGTTTGTATGAAGACCTGAATAAAACGTCTGACAGAAGAGAAGTGGGTCAGCCTTAAACTTCCTGTGTTTGTGGCCTTAGATAGTGGCGAGGAGTGGGCAAGTGGTCCTGCTGTGTGTGTCCGTGTATGTATGTGTGTGTGTTTGCGTGCGTGCGTGCGTGTGCGGTCGGTTCTGTTTAAGATGAGGGAGGACCATTTACATTTTTTTATGAGCATGGCCATATTTCTATTACAGCATATTGGATGACTGTCATTCATATTCATTTCACCCAGTTCAATGTAACATCGATAGGTTTATGCTACTATATGATACTCAACATTTCTCTATACCCATCATGAGGTTGTTACAGCCTAGCCTATGAATGAAAGTTTACAACGTAGGTGCACACAGGTCGAGAGAAAAATTAAAGATGACAGACAGTGACACATTCAATCCCATCTTGCACACTCTTGCCTGCATCTAGCTGATCTAGGGTGTAGTCATTGAGAGTTTCGAATGTACAAATTTGGGTATTTTTTATCTCTGTTCCGTTTAAGAAACATTTTAACAGAATCGGTGGAATGAATACACCCTTGATCACGTGTAAACACAGTTCACTTTCATAGCAGCCACGTTGTATTCCTTCTTGCATCTATGCACTCTCCTCCTCTCACCTTTTCCCTTCACTTTTAGACTTCAATGTACAACACATCAGCTGCATGTGACCATGTGAAAAAAACTTTCCAAGACAAACGATATCATACCCGCTACACACAGCCTACATCATTGTCACCATATTAGCTAAAGTAACGTTATAGTCAACATAGCTAATAGAACCTTCAAACGCGTTAGTAAACCCGCTACAGTCATGCAGTAACGTTAGTGTTCAGTCAGTAAGCAGTTTAGAACTTGCCCCGGTGGCAATAAATTTGTAAAACCAAAAGCTTACCTTGAATTGGAAGTGTTCCAATGTTGTGTTGAATAGTCATAGCTAGAATCCCTCTGTTTGAGCAGGGTGTAAACTAGCTAGCTGCATTTGCTAGCTAAGTAAGTGAAACTGGAAAAACAATGACAATCTCTCTCTTTCTCTTGCTTCTCCTTCATTTTGGAAGAAATTAATTTGTTCAAAACTGTTCAACTATTGTCTTTCTCTCTCTTTGAGTCAACTACTCACCACACTTTATGCACTGCAGTGCTAGCTACCTGTAGCTTATGCTTTCAGTACTCAATTCTTCCTCTGATTCTTTGATTGGGTGGACAACATCTCAGTTCATGCTGCAAGAGCTCTGATAGGTTGGAGGACATCCTCTGGAAGTTGTCATAATTACTGTGAAGGCTATGGAAGGGGTTGAGGACCATGAGCCTCCTAGGTTTTGTATTGAAGTCAATGTAATGATAACTAACAAACTTCCGCACTTGACAGTGTTCCGTACACGTGACCATATTTTAGCGCCCCAAAAAATGTATACTTCCATGTCAAATGTAATATGAATACCATTGTAAAGCACAATTTCTCCGCTTTCCAGCAAAACCAATGACGCGACCTTCATGCTGCCCGTCTCTGCATGATTGAAGAAGGCAATGGAGCTCCACCCGGTCTTTTGAAAAATTGTGGTGGGGAAAGCGAAAGCTACTGAGTAGTAGTGAAAGGGGGGAGAAATGTTGTGTGGGGAAACTGCACTCCAATTTATCACCTCTGAAATTTCTATAGAACAATATAAAGAGTTTATATAATGTGTCATTATTTTTTTAATAGGGTTTTTAGGGCGGCGCTAAAGTTATCTTCACAAGTAAACAGCGGCTGTCTCGCGGCTTTTGAGAGTCATGATGGCTAGCAGAGATGATGCGAAAAATATATGCATTCAGTTGTACAATTGACTAGGTATCCCCCTTTCCCTGTCCCTTTCACTTTCTTGTTTTTAATCTGCGAGAGAACCTCTACCCCTGGTGGAAAGACGCTGTACGGCACACAATGTGTTGCATAATGCTTGCCGTACGATACGTCACAATGTATTGTGCGGCGTTAGAAGGGTCAGTTTTTTCAACTTTTCTCAAATACATTTGCTCTATTACCATGTCAATTAAAGCTGGAATAGAAAAGTAGTTTACACCCCAGATTTTGATGCCAACACAGTCGCTACAGTCCCATTAGTTTTCATCGCAGCCTCGTTTGAATGCTGCGGTACGCAAAACCTGTACGGAACTGTGTTAGCTATCGTTACCCAGATGAGGACGGAAACTAGCAGTCCTCCGTCTACACCATGGTGCTACCCTACAGAGTGCTGTTGAGGCTATTGTAGACCTTCATTGCAACAGTGTGTTTTAATAAATTATTTGGTGACGTGAATATATTTAGTATAGTTTTATCAACCAAAAAAAAGCTTTTGAACTGTTTTACCATTTAAAAAAATGAAATTCACTGAGGATGGTCCTCCCCTTCCTCTTCGGAGGAGCCTCCACTGGTGTGTATGTACAGTTAAAGTCAGAAGTTTACATACACCTTAGCAAAATACATTTAAACTCAGTTTTTCACAATTCCTGACATTTAATCCTAGCAAAAATGCACTGTCTTAGGTCAGTTAGGATCACCACTTTATTTTAAGAATGTGAAATTATTTATTTCAGCTTTAATTTCTTTCATCACATTCCCACTGGGTCAGAAGTTTACATACACTCAATTAGTATTTGGTAGCATTGCCTTTAAATTGTTTAACTTGGGTCAAACGTTTCGGTTAGCCTTCCACAAGCTTCCCACAGTAAGTTGGGTGAATTTCGGCCTATTCCTCCTGACAGAGCTGGTGTAACTGAGTCAGGTTTGTAGGCCTCCTTGCTCGCACAAGGTTTTTCAGTTCTGCCCACAAATTTTCTATAGGATTGAGATCAGGGCTTTGTGATGGCCACTCCAATATCTTGACTTTGTTGTCCTTAAGCCATTTTGCCACAACTTTGGAAATATGCTTGGGGTCATTGTTCATTTGGAAGACCAATTTGCAACCAAGCTTAAACTTCCTGACTGATGTCTTGCTTCAATATATCCACAGAATTTTCCTTCCTCAAGACCATCTATTTTGTGAAGTGCACCTATCCCTCCTGCAGCAAAGCACCCCCACAACATGATGCTGCAAACATTTCCTCCAAACATAACAATGGTCATTATGGCCAAACGTTTCTATTTTTGTTTCATCAGACTAGAGGACATTTCTCCAGAAAGTATGATCTTTGTCCCCATGTGCAGTTGCAAACTGTAGTCTGTCTTTTTTATGGCGGTTTTGGAGCAGTGGCTTCTTCTTTGCTGAGCGGCCTTTCAGGTTATGTTGATATACTGTTTTACTGTGGATATAGATCATTTTGTACCTGTTTCCTCCAGCATCTTCACAAGGTCCTTTGCTGTTGTTCTGGGATTGATTTGCACTTTTTGCACCAAAGTACGTTCATCTCTAGGAGACAGAACACATCTCCTTCCTGAGTAGTATGACAGCTGCGTGGTCCCATGGTGTTTATACTTGCATACTATTGTTTGTACAGATGAACGTGGTACCTTAAGGCGTTTGGAAATTGCTCCCAAGGATGAACCAGACTCGTGGAGGTCTACAATAATTTTTCTGAGGTCTTGGCTGATTTCTTTAGATTTTCCCATGATGTCAAGCAAAGAGGCGCTGAGTTTAAAGGTAGGCCTTGAAATACATCCACAGGTACACCTCCAATTGACTCAAATTATGTCAATTAGCCTATCAGAAGCTTCTAAAGCCATGACATCATTTTCTGGAACTGTCCAAGCTGTTTAAAGGCACTGTCAACTTAGTGGATGTAAACTTCTGACCCACTTGAATTGTGATACAGTGAACTATAAGTGAAATAATCTGTGTGTAAACAATTGTTTGAAAAATGAGTTGTGTCATGCACAATGTAGATGTCCTAAACCGACTTGCCAAAACTATAGTTTGTTAACAAGAAATTGGTGGAGTGGTTGAAAAACGAGTTTAACTTCTGTGGGCTGCAAGCCCGACGTCGGTACACTTATGACAACAGCCAGCTCAAGTGCAGGGCGCGAAATTCAAAATATATTTTTGAGAAATATTTTACTTTCACACATTAACAAGTCCAATACAGCATTTGAAAGATAAACATCTTGTGAATCCAGCCAACATGTCCGATTTTTAAAATGTTTTACAGCGAAAACACCATGTATATTTATGTTAGCTCACCACCAAATACAAAAAAGGACAGACATTTTTCACAGCACAGGTAGCATGCACAAAAGCAACCTAACTAACCAAGAACCAACCAAACTAACCAAGAAACAACTTCATCAGATGACAGTCTTATAACATGTTATTCAATAAATCTATGTTTTGTTCGAAAAATTTGCATATTTGAGCTATAAATCAGTTTTACATTGCAGCTACCATCACAGCTACCGTCAGAAATAGCACCGAAGCAGCCAGAGTAATTACAGACACCAACGTCAAATACCTAAATACTCATCATAAAACATTTCTGAAAAAATACATGGTGTACAGCAAATGAAAGACAGGCATCTTGTGATTCCAGCCAATATTTCAGATTTTTTAAGTGTTTTACAGCGAAAACACAATATAGCATTATATTAGCTTACCACAATAGCCAGAAACACAAGCCATTTACCAGCAGCGAAAGTTAGCGATCGTAACAAACCAGCAAAATATATATATTTTTTGACTAACCTTGATAAGCTTCATCAGATGACAGTCCTATAACATCAGGTTATACATACACTTATGTTTTGTTCGAAAATGTGCATATTTAGAGCTGAAATCAGTGGTTATACATTGTGCTAACGTAGCATCTTTTTCCCACAACGTCCGGATATTTTTCTGCCACTCACATATTCTGACCAAATAACTATACATAAACGTTACTAAAAAATACATGTTGTATAGGAAATGATAGATACACTAGTTCTTAATGCAATCGCAGTGTTAGAATTCTAAAAATAACTTCATTACGACATCCAGCTTAGTTATAGCGAGAGAGTGCCCAAAATCTGGGGGCAAACTACTAGTACAACATGTTCGACAGATATATGAAATAGCATCATAAAATGGGTCCTACTTTTGATGAGCTTCCATCAGAATGTTATACAAGGGGTCCTTTGTCCAGAACAATCGTTGTTTGGTTTTAGAACGTCCTTTTTCCCTCTTGAATTAGCAAGCACACTAGCCAAGTGGCGCGAAGCTCTCCTTCCTGAACAAAGGCACACAACGCAACATGCCTAACGTCCCGAATAAATTTCAATAATCTAATAAAACTATATTGAAAAAACATACTTTACGATGATATTGTCACATTTATCAAATAAAATCAAAGCCGGAGATAGTAGCCGTCTATAACGACAGCTTTCCAGAAGGCAATACCAGGTCCCTTCTCGCGCGTTCCAGAAAACAGGAAATGGGTGACACGTCATGCCAAGAGCATTTATTCCACCTCAGACCAAGATAAACACTCCATTTCTTCTCTCACTGCCTCTTGACATCTAGTGGAAGGTGTATGACGTGCATGTATACTAATACGTATCATGCCCATTTATAGGCAGGCCCTAGAACAGAGCATCGTTTTCAGACTTTCCACTTCCTGGTCAGGAAGTTTGCTGCCAAATGAGTTCTGTTTTACTCACAGATATAATTCAAACGGTTTTAGAAACTAGAGAGTGTTTTCTATCCGATAGTAATAATAATATGCATATTGTACGAGCAAGAATTGAGTACGAGGCCGTTTGAAATGGGCACCTTTTATCCAGGCTACTCAATACTGCCCCTGCAGCCCAAACAGGTTAAACGACTCCAACCTAAGTGTATGTAAACTTCCGACTTCAACTGTAGGTGTGTGTATGTTTGTGTGTGCATGCGTGGGCCTGTGAGTTGTGTGGGGGAGGTGTTCTGATTTCAGAGTGTATTTGTGTAACAGATCTAAGGGTAGTTGTGGCTTATGAAAGCTGGGGTGTGAAATTAGGTCCGTTTGTGCATTTGTGTGTGTAAACATGTCCTGTCAGGTGTGTGTGAGTTTGTGTATTAGTATGTGGTCTGACATTTAACTGTGACACCACGTTCCCACCGCTGACTTTGGGTCTTTTGAAAAAGTTGTTTTACTTGTTATAAGTCATTGCCAAATCAAATCAAATTGTATTAGTTACATGCGCCGAATACAACAGGTGTAGACCTTACAGTGAAATACTTACGAGCTGACAGTGCAGTTTCAAAAAATATGGATAAGCATAAGAGATAAAAGTAACAAGTAATTAAAGGTACAGAGTCAATGTGCGGGTGCACCGGTTAGTGTAGGTAGTATGTACATGTAGGTAGAGTTAATTAAAGTGACTATACATAGATGACAACAGAGAGTGGCAGTGGTGTGGAGAGGGGAGGGGGGGCAATGTGAATAGTCTTTGTAGACATTTGACCAGATGTTCAGGAGTCTTATGGCTTGGGAGTAGAAGCTGTTTAGAAGCCTCTTGGACCTAGACTTGGTGCTCTGGGACCGCTTGCCGTGTGGTAGCAGAGAGAACAGTCTATGACCAAGATGGCTGGTGTCTTTGACAATTTTTAGGGCCTTCCTCTGACACCGCCTGGTATAGAGATCCTGGATGGCAGGAAGCTTGGCCCCAGTGATGTACTGGGCCGCTCGCACTACCCTCTGTAGTGCCTTGCGGTCGGAGGCCGAGCAGTTGCAATACCAGGCAGTGATGCAACCAGTCAGGATGCTCTCGATGGTGCAGCTGTAGAACCTTTTGAGGATCTGAGGACCCATGCCAAATCTATTCAGTCTCCTGAGGGGGAGTAGGTTTTGTCGTGCCCACTTCACGACTGTCATGGTGTGCTTGGACCATGTTAGTTTGTTGTTGATGGGGACACCAAGGAACTGGAAGCCCTCAACCTGCTCCAACGCAGCCCCATCGATGAGAATGGGGGCGTGCTCGGTCCTCTTTTTCCTGTAGTCCACAATCATCTCCTTTGTCTTGATCACGTTGAGGGAGAGGTTGTTGTCCTGGCACCACACGGCCAGGTCTCTGACCTCCTCCCTATAGGCTGTCTCATTGTTGTCGGTGATCAGGCCTACCATTGTTGTGTCACCAGCAAATTTAATGATGGTGTTGGAGTCGTGCCTGGCCATGCAGTCATGAGTGAACAGGGAGTACAGGAGGGGGCTGAGCACGCACCCCTGAGGGGCCCCTGTGTTGAGGATAAGTGTGGCGGATGTGTTGTTACATACCCTTACCACCTGGGGGCGGCCCGTCAGGAAGTCCAGGATCCAGTTGCAGAGGGAGGTGTTTAATCCAAGGGTCCTTAGCTTATTGACGAGCTTTGAGGGCACTATGGTGTTGAACGCTGAGCTGTAATCAATGAATAGCATTCTCACATAGGTGTTCCTTTTGTCCAGGTGGGAAAGAGCAGTGTGGAGTGCAATAGAGACTGCATCATCTGTGGATCTGTTGGGGCGGTATGCATATTGGAGCGGGTCTTGGGTTTTTAGGGATGATGGTGTTGATGTGAGCCATGACCAGCCTTTCAAAGCACTTCATGGCTACAGACGTGAGTGCTACGGGTCGGTAGTCATTTAGGCAGGTTAACTTAGTGTTCTTGGGCACAAGCACTATGGTGGTCTGCTTAAAACATGTTGGTATTACAGACTCGGACAGAGAGAAGTTGAAAATGTTAGTGAAGACATTTGCTAGTTGGTCAGCTCATACTTGCAGTACACGTCCTGGTAATCTGTTTGGCCCTGAGGCCTTGTGAATGTTGACCTGTCTAAAGGTCTTACTCACATCGGCTGCGGAGAGCGTGATCATACAGTCTTCCGGTACAGCTGGTGCTCTCATGCATGTTTCAGTGTTATTTGCCTCAAAGCGAGCATAGAAGTAGTTTAGCTCGTCCGGTAGGCTCGTGTCACTGGGCAACTCTCAGCTGTGCTTTTCTTTGTAGTCTGTAATGGTTTGTAGGCCCTGCCACATCTGACTAGCGTCAGAGCCGGTGTAGTAAGACTCAATCTCTGTCTTGTATTGATGCTTGTATTGATGCTCTGTTTGATGGTTCGTCGGAAGGCATAACGGGATTTCCTATAAGCTTCCGGGTTTGAGTCCCGCTCCTTGAAAGCGGCAGCTCTAGCCTTTAGCTCAGTGCGGATGCTACCTGTAATCCGTGGTTTCTGGTTGGGGTATGTACGTACGGTCACTGTGGGGACGATGTCGTCAATGCACTTGTTGATGAAGCCAATGACAGATGTGGTGTACTTCTCAATGCCTTTGGAGGAATCCCGGATCATATTCCAGTCTTTGCTAGCAGACAGTCCTGTAGCTTAGCATCTGCTTTATCTGAACACTTTTTTATTGATCTATTCACTGGTGCTTCCTGCTTTCATTTTTGCTTGTAATCAGGAGGATAGAATTATGGTCGGATTTGCCAAATGGAGGGTGAGGGAGAGCTTTGTATGCATCTCTGTGTGTGGAGTATAGGTGGTCCAGAGTTATTTTCCCTCTGGTTGCACATTTAACATGTTGATAGAAATTAGGTAAAACCTATTTAAGTTTCCCTGCGTTAAAGTCCCTGGCTACTAGGAGCGCCGCCTCTGGGAGTGCGTTTTCTTAGTGCCAGCCTCTGACTGTGGTGGTATGTAAACAGCTGCAAAGAATATAGATGAAAACTCTCGGTAGGTAATGTGGTCTGCAGCTTATCGTGAGAAACTCTACCTCAGGCTTGAGACTTCCTTAGATATCGTGCACCAGCTGTCGTTTACAAAAATACATAGACCGCCGCCCCTTGTCTTACCAGACGCCGCTGTTCTATCCTGCCGGTACATCGTATAACCAGCCAGCTGTGTGTTGATATTGTCGTCGTTCAGCCACGGCTCCGTGAAGCATGTTTCAGAAGCACGTTTCAGATGTTTCAGTTTCTAATGTCCTGTTGCTAGTTTAGTCTTCCCAATAACTCGTCCATTTCATTGTCCAAAGATTGCATGTTTGCTAGCAGAATTGAGGGTAGTGGGGCAATCGCCTCCTACTCCTCAGAAGGCAGCCCGCCCTCCGGCCTCTCTTCTCCGCCTCCTCTTCACACAGATCATTGGGGTCAGGGCCTGTTCCCGAGGAAGCCGTATATCCTGCGCCTCGGGCTCGTCAGAGTCGTGAAAGAAGAAAAAGGATTCTGCTAGTCTGTGGTGAGTAATCGCAGTCCTGATGTCTAGAAGTTATTTTCGGTCATAAGAGACGGTAGCGGCAACATTATTGTCAAAAACAGTACAAAAATAAGTTACAAACAACACAGATAAACAACAAAAAACACAATCGGTTGGGGGGAACGTAAAACGTCTGCCTTCTGCTCCGGCGCCGTTTTTACCTGCTATGATGAAAAGAAAAATGCATTTGAGCTTGGGGTGGGGGGTCAGTGAATGAACAGAGAAAAGCATGCAGGGCTTACACCATCTACACCATTAAATAATTAATTGAAATTGAAATACCTAATACCACATTTGAAATACCTATTAAAATGTGTCTAAAGCTAATTGAATATGTCATTGAACCAATTGCACTTTAAGGCAGCGAGGTGTTGGGTCCACTTGCAAAACAAGATTTCAACCAATGGGACAAACACCCCCATTGAAACCTTACAGAGTTCTGTAAGATTCTCTTACATGCCCAGAGGAAAACTACACACAATGCATGCAAGGCAGAATTAGGCCAATATCCACTAATAATAAAAAGTAAAAAAAGAGCAATTCAGTTTTTGAAACATCTAAAATACAGTGACCCCCTCTCATATCATTACCAAGCAAAGAAATGTTCCCTCGTCCCGCTGGTCCTGGGGTTCACAAACCTTTTCTACTAACACACTGAAGCCTCAGGACCCAAACATCAAATCAATCAGAATAAACCAAATTACAACACAGACAAAACTAAACTACATTACCTATGGGGAAACACAAACAGAAGCACAAAGCTAAATGTAATGCTATCTGGCCCTAAATCGACAGTATACCATGGCAAACTATCAAATCAAATCCAAATCAAATGTTATTTAACCATGGTTACAAAAACAAAGTACAGGCTCAGTGAGCACAGCCTTGACATTGAGAAGGCTAGACACAGGAAAACCTGGCTCAGAGTAGAGGAAAGGCTGTGGAACCACTTCAACACAGCAGAACCCGAGTCAGAGTTGCATTTACTGACAAGCATTTTGCTTGGATTGTCTGGTAGTGGTCTGAGTAAGGAGGAGAAAACTTAAAACTAGCTGTTATTGGCAGAGACGTTCGGAACTCTGTTTGTTAGTGGTCTACTAACCAATTTACTGCATAGTAATATCACCATGGAAAGCCAAAACTCCCACCCATGCAAACCTGCTGATTAGAAGGTTCTGTGCAGATTGTTTTTTCAACCAGCAACATTTTTTTCACACTTTTACAGTGTTAGTTGTGATACAAAACACAGGAAAAACTGAATTTTAAACAGTTTTAGTGTGGGGTCAGCTTTTTACCACCAGGTGGCAATAGAATAAATCCTCTGCCTTAAAAGGGCATTCTGCGGTTGGAACATAGATTTTTTTGACTTTTAGATTAATGATATATACCCATTGATTCTTGAAGAATATAACTTATAAATATCTTATGAGCTTAGCTCAACTGTGTCTTACCCCACCAAAACCCCAAATATATGCTTGTTCTTCTCCAATGTTTGTAAACAACGTAATTGTAAAGAAACACTGAATATGCCTCAGAACATGGTTAAAACCAGTCCTTGTCAGTCCTTGCATCCATAGCTCTGTCTATGAATTTTATAGTGGTTACATTTCTCCAGCCCCATCCCTCAGCGATTTACAGTTGAAGTCGGAAGTTTACATACACTTAGGTTATATTGAAGCAACATCTCAAGACATCAGTCAGGAAGTTAAAGCTTGGTCGCAAATGGGTCTTCCAAATGGACAATGACACCAAGCATACTTCCAAAGTTGTGGAAAAATGGCTTAAGGACAACAAAGTCAAGGTATTGGAATGGCCATCACAAAGCCCTGATCTCAATCCTATAGAAAATGTGTGGGCAGAACTGAAAAAGTGTGTGCAAGCAAGGAGGCCTACAAACCTGACTCAGTTACACCAGCTCTGTCAGGAGGAATGGGCCAAAATTCACCCAACTTATTGTGGGAAGCTTGTGGTAGGCTATCCCAAAACTTTTGACCCAAAATAAACAAGTGTATGTAAACTTCTGACCCACAGGGAATGTGATGAAAGAAATAAAAGCTGAAATAAATTATTCTTTCTACTATTATTCTGACATTTCACATTCTTAAAATAACGTGGTGATCTTAACTGACCTGAGACAGGGAATTCTTACTTGGATTAAATGTCAGGAATTGTGAAAAAACTGAGTTTAAATGTATTTAGCTAAGGTGTATGTAAACTTCCGACTTCAACTGTACATAAACAGTGTCAGGGTGCATCGCTTTGTTATTGTTTGAACCACAGATTGCCCCTTTAAACTCCAAAGACTAGAATGGGAGTAGCCCTATAGTTTTGTAACCATAACAGTAAGGCTGTTATGACAAGCCAACTTCACAGAGCCTATATGGTATGACATCTTCGAAGAGTACACACTGCTGGTAAATCCACAATGGATTCCCTGACCTTTTCAGCTGCTCACGAAAAGTTTTCATACTCCCGTGTATTATGCTACGACTTCTCTATAACTAAGAAGAATGGGTGTCTTCAAAGAGAAATGATAAGACAAGAGGTTGTATCAAGTGGTCAAATGATTAGAGATACAAGACTACTGAATGCCTAACTAAATAAGACTCCCACATCAATCTCGAAAGCAGGTCACTTTGAACTTGGCTGCCATACAAGTTGTCTTACTACCTTTTTTTTCCTGTAGAATTTGTGTCATTTTCCATGTATACCGTATGAATTCAGGAAGAATTCTCCATTGAATTCTCCATTGATATTTACATATTGTCCTCAGACAAAGTCCCAACATTGCAATTGTATAAGACTCTGGTACATGGGCAACGGAGCGCCTGTTTGGTTTTGTCTCGTGTGAGTCTCTGTCTGTTTGAGGATCCCCTGCCTGCCTGCCTGCCTGTCTGTCGCCTTCCTCCTCAGCTTGTGCCCAAATGGTTGATGAAGCTACAATGAGAGAGAGAGAGACGGAAGGAGAGAGAGGGAAATGAAAAAACTTAACCAGCATACAGTAATTCTACAAATGCTGAGCTTGTCTTGGAACAGGTCCACCCTGGATTCAGAGGATGTGGAGCCAAGTCGAGTGTGTCTGTCTTCTTTATTAGTGTGGATTAGAACCAGAGCCCGGAGGAAAGGGTCGACGACACTGTAATCGTAACCAAGATACAAACTAGCCTAAATGAGAGGGAGGAAACATATGGAAGCACTTCTATTTGAGGCAATAGGGATAACCAGTGTCATGACTTTTCCCTGTTGGGTGAGGGTCCAAACACACACTTTCTCTCCCCCCCCCCACCGGTAAATGACCCCCCCTCCCATAAATACCGAAACTCTCTCTCGCCACTCTACAGAATGGACGTTTGGAAAGCCCTTTGTTACCACATGTCACATTTGTGTAAAGGGATCGGGAGACAGTGCAGGAATACGTAATAGGGTTTTTTATTGACCCAAATTACAGCGTGCCATGTAAAGGCACGGGGACGAAGACCACACAAACGCGTATACAAAACACAGAGTTGAAACCCAAACACAAGAGCGAGGAGTACCTCGAATAAATACACCGGGGCAAGACCTGTAACATACAATGATTCTACACGGGACTAGACCCGTAATCATCTTCGCAATACAAGAGGCACAAAAGCCAAAACACAGGCACAGGTACTCACACGACCAACGGACATTGTAACAAAAATCGACAGCCCGATGGAAACCAAAGGGCACATTTAAACAATTACAATCAGGGAAATGGGGACCAGGTGTGCATAATGACACAATTCTGGAGGGATGCGTGACACCACAGAGAAAGACTCTACAGGATGGTAACATCAAAAAGTTGAACAATGAGACAATATTTCTGTAATGGAAGGGTCCGTTGGTACTTAAAGAATATGATGTCAGATCAGTCATTGTTTTGGTGGATTGTTACTCATGATAGGATGACATAATTGTATCTTTGAAAGTCAACATCAAAATGTTGCAAAACTTATGTGATTAAACATGAAACTATTTGTGAGAAGATAAAATGTGATATTAGCTTCTAAATGAGAGAATTGCTCAATCATTAACCCCACCCACGGGAGCACAGACATTGGTTAGATGGATGAAACACGCCCCTTCTCCTCCCCAGTACAAAAGCATCCATAACGATCATTAACATTTAGTTCCAGAAATGTGAGGACTGCTGTTGTCACGCCCTGACCTTAGTTCCTTTGTTATGTCTCTATTTTGGTTTGGTCAGGGCGTGTGTTGGGGTGGGCATTCTATGTTTTTGTTCTATGTTTTATATTTCTATGTGTTTGGCCGAGTGTGGTTCTTAATCAGAGGCAGCTGTCTATCGTTGTCTCTGATTGAGAACCATACTTAGGTAGCCTCATCCCACCTGTGTTTTGTGGGTAGTTGTTTTCTGTTGTGTGTCTGCACCAGCCAGAACTGTTTCGGTCGTTCTCGTTGTTATTTCAGTGTTCATTAAATAAATATGGACACGTACCACGCTGCACCTTGGTCCTCTCCTTCCAACAGCCGTTACAGCTGTCCTAACGTTTAGAAGGGTGAATTTCAACGTGGAGGTGACGATGACCACGCTGAAATGGGGAATATCGACTAGACCAGCCAGAATACAGCACAAGCTGATTATGGCAACTTGGAAGGAACTTTTAACTATTATTCACTGAAGAAGAAGTGATACATCCTAGACGTTGAGTTATCAGCTGCAAATGTACGTGGACTAGGAATGGACAGACAATCTGCTAAGAACGACAGGGTACTTCAACGTATCCGCTCTACAACACTACGACCAGAAAGATTCTTCAAAGGACAATGGCGATCTCTGCTGACCAAACCAGTCTTCCGTCTTCGACGAATCTATCGAAACGCAGCTCAGAGTAAATATATATATTGCATTTTCCTTTTCCGAATGGGTGGTTATTAGAATGCTTAAGATTCTGTATTTATGGTAGCATAGCTTCTCAAGGTCCGATAGAGACCCAATTCCTTTGTCCCTCAGTCTTTCTGCTCTTTCATTCAAACCCAAACCCCCCTCCTTTGTGTAACCAGCCGTCATATCGGATTAGTCCACCAGGGACTTTTCATGACATGATTAGTAATCAATGTATGATCTATCCTGTGTATATATATGTAATTCTGTGTGATTATTTATTAAATAAATAAATAAGCCAATTTGTGTATTGCCGATTCAAATTGTTAGCCAGGGTTTGTGCAGATAACCAAGTACTTTACGACAATCAGAATGAGACTGAATAAGGTGACGATTAATGATTGACTGTTATTGATATAAAGGATTTTCAGATCTTTAAGAGTTTATTCGGAAGACAGCAGCTCTATATACACTCTTCCGTGGTGCCCCAGGTTATTAATGAGTTAATTGTTGCATGGTTTAATTCAATCATGAACGTTAGGTAATCGATTTGATAAAATAGCCTGTCATCTCATTTAATCATAAACAGAGACACGACATATTTGGTGCCTCGGCATCTAAAATAGAATGAGGCATTTATTTTTATTCAGCCTATATAAAATTGAAAAGCAGATTACATAATACACCCAGTTTATTATATACATTATTGGAGTGGTAGACAGGAATTGGTGAGCCGTGTGTGTGTTCTGGAGGTTGCCTCCGTGTTGTTCTCTGGCAGTACATTAATTTAAAAAATAATTATTTAGGTGACACCCAAACGTGGATCACGTTTAACAAGTGGTTACTTATGATATTCAGCCAGTCTCAATTGATTGGATATCGATGTCTCATTCAATTTAACTAAGGGGTAAAATTGCCAAGTTTACCTTTTTCCAATGTACATTTTAAATAATATCCAAATGAATGGGTTTCTACAAATGAGACAATTTAATTAAAGTTTAATTCCCAAATAGCCTATACAGGTTTGATTTATCATTAACATTGATTAATCAGTAAAATTGCTTTTGCAAAGCACATTGATTACTATCCAATACTGCCGGAAGTCCCGCCTCCAGCGGGAATCCCATGTGGCTTCGGCCTTAGGTGTCACACCCTGATCTGTTTCACCTGTCTTTGTGATTGTCTCCACCCTCCTCCATGTGTCGCCCATCTTCCCCATTATCCCCTGTGTATTTATAAATGTGTTGTCTGTTGCCAGTTCGTTTTGTTCCTCAAACCTACCAGCAGTTTTCCCATTGCTACTCCCTTGTCTATATTCCTGTTTTTTAGTTTTGTCCTTTCTGCCTGCCCTGACCCTGAGCCTGCATGCCGTCCTGTACCTTTGCCTGCCTGTAGTCGAATTAACAAACTTTTGTTACTTCGACATTGTCTGCACCTGGGTCTTACCTTCAAAAGTGATATTAGAGACATGTGAACCTGGTGATGAAGGTACCTTAACATATAAACTACTGTTCACACTTATGATAATCCATACAATCTCAATTGATTGAATATCATCGTCTCATTCAATTTAATAAGTTAAATTGTCGAACATCCTTTTCATGTTCTTCCAAGTAAATGAGACATTTTAAACTTTCCCATACTAACCTAGATGAACCAACTTCTCGGGTTAATTACATTTTAATTCCCAGATAGCCTATCCGGGTATGATTAAATATTATCATTGATTAATCAATTTGCTTTTGCAAAATTCATTCACGTCCAAGTCCCACAAAACTGATACAGTACTGATGGTTCATTAATGGCTATAAATAGATACAAATGGTCTTTGCTGCTTCCAACGAATTCCAAACCCAAACTTTGAAGAAAAGATAAATGATTTTTTTTCCTCTAAATTTTTCAAATAATGTGCAAACTATCAGAGGCGGTGGTCCCAACTCCTCCGCTAATTAGTGAACCTCCACCCATAAAAGACTTTCTAACCGACCTGGCCTGAGATCACCTCCTCCCAGCTGCCCACTGAGGCTAGGAAACACTGTCACCACCGATAAATCCACGATAATCGAGAATTTCAATAAGAAATTCTCTATGGCTGGCCATGCTTTCAACCTGGCTACCCCAACCCTGGCCAACAGCTCTACACCCCCCGCAACAACTGGCCCAGGCCCAACCCGCTTCTTTTTCACCCAAATCCAGACAGCTGATGTTCTGTAAGAGCTGCAAAATCTTGATCACTACAAATCAGCTGGGCTAGACAATCTGGACCCTCTCTTCCTAAAATTGTTGCAACCCCTATTACTAGTCTGTTCAACTTCTCTTTCGTATCGTCTGAGATTCCCAAAGATTGGAAAGCGGCCGCGGTCATCCCCCTCTTCAAAGGGTGAGACACTCTAGACCCAAACAATAACAGACCTATATCCATCCTGCCCTGCCTTTCTAAATGGCGGTTATGGTATCGTTTAGGACCTTGAGCTTAGCTGAGGTGCACCCGTGACCAGCTCGGAAACTGGATTGCATAGCGGAGAAGGTACGGTAGGATTCGAAATGGTCGGTGATCTGTTTGTTAACTTGGCTTTCGAAGACTTTAGAAAGGCAGGGTAGGATGTGGAAGGCCACCCGAAACGTCTGACCCACTGGGAATGTGGTGAAAGAAATAAAAGCTGAAATAAATAATTCTCTCTACTATTATTCTGACATTTCACCTTCTTAAAATAAAGTGGTGATCCTAACTGACCTACGAGGATTAAATGTCAGGAATTGTGAAAACTGAGTTCAAATGTATTTGGCTACGGTGTATGTAAACTTCCGACTTCAACTGTAGCTAAGTCTGACTGTCCTTTAGCCATGTCTTTATGTTTTTTGTGAATGTGCGATAGGTTGTGCAGTTATGTGTGTCTGATGGCAATGTTTTCCAGACATGGGAAGCTCTCACAGTGAAAGCAGTCTGACTAAATGTGTTCTTCCTTAATTAAGGGAATTATTATTAATTCACTTCTCATGGCAGTCTAGTCAAGCAGTATGTAAAGTAAGGGGAGTATCATAGCATTTAAGTACAGTTTTGCTGCCTCTGTAGTCAAACAATTTCATATGTATCGGAAATTAATTTGGTTCAATTTGGACATTTTAGTTATCTTCTTCACCTGCTTTTCTTTTTGGGGGTACTTTTACCACCTTTTTCTCCCCAATTGGTAGTTACAGTCTTGTCCCATTGTCCCAGAGCCATGCGTCCATCCGAAACACGACCCCGCCAAGCCGCACTGCTTCTTGACACACTGCTCGCTTAACCCGGTAGCCAGCCGCACCAATGTGTCGAGGGAGACACCGTACTGTACAGCTGTTGACCAAAGTCAGCATGCATGCACCTGGCCACCACAAGGAGTTGCTAGAGTGAGACAAGGACATCCCAGTCGGCCAAACCCTCCCCTAACCGGATGACGCTGGGCCAATTGTGCGCCGCCTCATGGGTCTCTCGGTTGGCTACGTCACAACTCAGGATCGAACCCGGATCTGTAGTGACGCCTCCAGCACTGCGACGCAGTACCTTAGACCGCTACGCCAATCGGGAGGCCCTTTCATCTTCTTTTTGAAAGAGAGGTTGGATTCAAGTATGATGCCAAGGTACTTAAAAACGGATACCACCTGGAGCTTCTCCCCTGACACAGACATCTGGCTCAGTAGCATCAGTTACCCTCTTTGTGAAGAACATGCTAACTGTTGTTTATTTTCTCACATTTAAATGCAAACGTGAGTCACTGAGCCACTTTGTAACATGGATCATTGAAGTGGTGAGTTCTTCTGCAGCCTGTTTGCTCTTTACATGCACATAATTTTATGATTGACAGGGGGGTCATTTCAAACTGTAACCCATTGAGCAA
The DNA here is from genome assembly GCF_045679555.1 of Salvelinus alpinus. Lineage (NCBI taxonomy): Eukaryota > Metazoa > Chordata > Actinopteri > Salmoniformes > Salmonidae > Salvelinus > Salvelinus alpinus. The sequence goes on along the minus strand of NC_092086.1, from coordinate 55,204,091 downwards.
CAGGTTATTACTTTGGGATATCAGGGGATATTGGACAAGAGAAGGCTACTCATAGGTAAACATACATTCATAGTCCGAGATATCAAACAGAAACAAATCTTTATATCTCAGCAAAAATCTTTCTCAAGTTTGTTGAATGCCACAACCATATGAACTACTGCATTGAGTTTCGGTAGACACTCCAAAGAACAAACACACGGACATAAGATCAAATAATGTTTGCCACCTCATAAAAAGGAATGAGTTCTGACTGGTGGAACACTGACTATGTCCCAAATGGCACCCTATTCCATATATAGTGCTCTACATTTGGGATGCAGCCACTCTACCTTCTGGTTATTGGTGGGCAATTCAGTTGAATAGAGACAAGGAGCGAGTCTAGAGAGGGTTATGGAGGTTCTTATGAGATGAGAAAAGGTCAACTAGGGGTCAGTGGTAAAGGCCTAGGTGTGTTAGAACAAACTGTGTAAAGGTCAATGATATGACTGAAGAGGCACATGCTGAATATTTTCATTTGCAATCTCACCATACCCAAATATAAATAATGTATTGTACATCTGGTGTTTTTGTATTATTTATTCATGTAGGCCTGGAATAAATCAACGGATAATCAATTAAACAAAAATAATATTGAGGTAGTGTAACGGTCGTCGGATGAAGATGAAGAATCGGACCAAAGCGCAGCGTGGTAAGTGTTCATGCTTTTTTATTAAAACTGAACACTAAATAACAAAACAACAAAGAGAATGAACGAAACAGTCCTGTCAGGTACAGAAAACACAAAACAGAAAATAACTACACACAAAGCATCGGTGGGGAAAAGCTACCTAAGAATGGTTCTCAATCAGAGACAACGAAAGACAGCTGCCTCTGAATTGAGACAGCTGCCTCTGAACTGAATTGAGAACCACACCCGGCCAAACACAAAGAAATACAAAACATAGAAAATGAACATAGAATGCCCACCCAAATCACACCCTGACCAAACCAAATTAGAGACATAAAAAGCTCTCTACGGTCAGGGCGTGACAGGTAGTTTAAAACATGTTTTGATATGGGATTTATCAGTTATCCTCCCTTCAACACATTACATTTGTGGAACAATTATGTTTTCACAGCTGAATGTCTTTGGAACGTTGTGCAGTTTCCTCTATTAAGATTAGGAGTAGTGTTGACATAGGGGGAAAATAAAGATACAGAGAAGGAGATGATGATGGTTGAGTAGCTTGCAGTTGAAAGGTGAATCAATAGTCTGAATGAAAGCATATAGAGCTACAAATAATATTTGTCTTTAAAAAATTATTAAAAATTGAAAGAGGGAAAGAAAGAGGGGCAGACGACATGTGAAGCATGAGCCTTCCTTCCTGACGTATTTCCTCCCTCATTTCCTTCCTTCTTTATTTCCTTCTTTATTTCCTTCCTTCTTTATTTCCTTCCTTCTTTATTTCCTTCCTTCTTTATTTCCTTCCTTCCTTCCTTCCTTCCTTCCTTCCTTCCTTCCTTCCTTCCTTCCTTCCTTCCTTCCTTCCTTCCTTCCTTCCTTCCTTCCTTCCTACATAGATATAGACATACCGGTACTATAGACACTGGTAGTTCAAGGGAGGACAATCAATGTCTTAGAGTCAATAAAATCTGGGTCAGATTTTGGGTCAGTCCGATTTTGGGTTAGTCCGTTAATGGCATGGAGATGGAAGAAGAACACCCTTGACATGATTACATAACAGTCTGTGGAGTCTCTTTCAATCCTGGACCCCTGGGCGGTAATGCACTCCAGATGTGCTTGTGTAACACGTGTACACCAATCTGAAAGCAACTTCCGCTCTCACAGCAATGGCAATAACAGTTCATCCAAAAACTTGCAGAAGGTAAATAAAAATAGGCCTATTCATTCTCACTGTGTAGTGCAGGTAGACCGTTGTGCCAACATGGTTATGCTTTATCTACACACACAGTGATGGTAAGAAAGTGTAAAAGACCCATTTCATGTGCCTGTATAAATGTCTGTGTCTATTCTAATTGCCTTAAAAAACGACAATCATAAATGTGGTCTACGTTTCAGTGAGTCAGACATTCCATTTAAAAACATTAGTCCCAAGGGAACATGGAACAAAATCTGTCTGATTCAGCTAACAAAAACAATTGGGCCCCATAAATAGTCAAACATATATTGTCTCTGCTAAAAGTTCATCTCTGTGTGTGTACGTGCCTGCCTGCCTGCCTGCCTGCACATGGGCATGTATGAGTTACTGTCCCTCCCCGAAGGTTTCTGCCACCAATTTCTCCTCAGCTCCATGGTCCTCCCTTCCAATCCTTTCCTTCCCTCAAGCTAGCCTACCTCTCCCCTCACCTCCCGTCTCCACCCCAACAATAACACTACCCCACCCTGTCTGTCCCTGGCTCCATGTGTAAAACCCTGTGCCCCCTTTCTCCTCAGAGTGCTAGCTCCCCTCCAGGCCCTCCGCATACTAACATCTGCCTCCTCCTCTCCTTTGTGGCTTGAGCTTTCACAGATGTGAAGCAGCAGAAAAAAGAGCAGGGGGAAGGAATTCACCACAGCAGAAATACAGGACTGGACTGGAAGGATGGCAGACAGTACTTGCAAAGGCAATGGGGTTTGTTCTCTTGAGTCTCCCACAACTATTATACAGATGTAGTGTAGTGTAGGGTTTGGGTAGGGTAGTGTGTGTGTGTGTGTGTGTGTGTGTGTGTGTGTGTGTGTGTGTGTGTGTGTGTGTGTGTGTGTGTGTGTGTGTATGTGTATGTGTGTGTGTTCACTGTTTGATTGGTTATTGGGTATCAATAAAAGGTTCCTATATCTGTTCTAATTCATTTCTTTAACCGAATGTAATAAATTAGTGTTCTTAACCGAACAAAGATGTTTGATAATGACTCCTACAAATGAGGGTCTGGTATAAATAGTGGAACTTAACAAAGGGAAAGAGAAATGATCCGACAACACTTAGCCTATTTGTTTGAATTTAATGTGATGCTAATAAAACTGTTATTACTGCTCTTGATTTCAGAAATACAAAAATAGTGTTGTGTGTATATATATATATATATGTGTGTGTATATATATATATACACAAAATTGAACGTCATCCTGAATGTCTAAAGATTTGTTAGGCTTATATGTTCCAACAGAACCTCCAGACATGGACAATACATTCCATCTGCTCTGTATTGTCAGAGCCCTTAAACATTCCCATCCTTTTTCACGAGTTATCGACTTTTAATGATTATGGTCATGTCATAGCCTTACTTCTCACAAGCTATAAATGTCATTTTACATTTCATGGAAAGACATTCATGGAGAAACAGCAGCCATTCAGTCAGAGTAAACAACATGAACGTGGGCAAAGTAGCCTTCTTACTGGAACTGTTGTTAGTCAATGTTGCTGTTGTGTCCAAAAAAAAGAGAGAGAGAGAGACCTTCCATAACAAAGGCATCACCTACAGAGAGATGAACCTGGAGAAGAGTCCCCTAAGCAAGCTGGTCCTGGGGCTCTGTTCACAAACAGACCCCACAGAGCCCCAGGACAGCAACACAATTAGACCCAACCATATCATGAGAAAACAAAACAAGAATTACTTGACACATTGGAAAGAATTTTTAAAAAACAAACAGAGCAAACTGGTATGCTATTTGCCCCTAAACAGAGAGGACACAGTGACAGAATAGCTGACCACTGTGATTGACCAAAACTTAAGGAAAGCTTTGACTACTGTATGTACAGACTCAGTGAGCATAGCCTTGCTATTGAGAAAGGCCGCCGTAGGCAGACCTGGCTCTCAAGAGAAGACAGGCTATGTGCACACTGCCCACAAAATGAGGTGGAAACTGAGTTGCACTTCCTAACATCCTGCCAACTGTATGACCATATTAGAGACACATATTTCCCTCAGATTACACAGACCTACAAAGAATTCAGAAAGAAACCCAATTTTGATAAACTCCCATATGTATTGGGTGAAATACCACAGTGTAAGATTTGTGACCTGTTGCTACAAGAAAAGGGCAACCATTGAAGAACAAACACCATTGTAAATACAACCCATATTTATGTTTATTCATTTTCCCTTTTGTACTTTAACTATTTGCACAACATGACATTTGAAATGTATTTATTATTTTGGAACTTTTGTGAGTGTAATGTTTAATGTTAATTTTTTTAAATTGTTTATTTCACTTTTGTTTATTATCTATTTCACTTGCTTTGGCATTGTACAAATATGTTTCCCATGCCAATAAAGCCCCTTAAATTGAATTTAATTAAATTGAATTGAGAGAGAGAGAGAGTCATTTTCAATTTTCTTTGTGGAATTAGATTCTGGATATTTACTTGTTTTATTTGTTATACTGTACATACGGATGTAGGATCTTAGTTTGATCACTCTTTTGCTTCTAAGAATTTGCAAACTTGAAGTGTATTTGAGTTTAAAAAAGGCTTCTAAAGTTTGTAATTTCCACTTTGAAATGTAAGACTTGATTTGCATCAATGAGAAATGTATCAGCCCCTACAAAAATGGCCATTAATTATAATCCACACAATAATTCACATTTCCAGTTGCTGCATGATTATTTTCGTGCTGTAACAAACTAAGATCAAATTAAGATCTGTTTACCAGTTTTTGATTAGTATTTGTAGCTAATCTTATTGTTGTCGATGTTGTTTTCATTGCTTTTATGTGTATCACTTTGCTTTGGCAACATTGCATTTTAATTTTAGAGAGAGAGAGGCTGACTCAGGATTCTCCCCCTCCCCTTCCCTCCCTCTCTCTCTCTCCTTTCTCTCTCTCCTCAGTTGATCGACACCACTTGCAAAGATTTCTACGAGAGGTAAGTTACAGTAGCATGCTTTACTATCAATCACATTATCTGTCATTCTGCGGTAGCTTCTGCACAATGCCAAGAGTGCACGTCTCACGCAGTTCCGCATCTTTAATTTGGCTACATTAAACGTAATGTCTAACTGATGGGCGTCGTCAGAATTTGCAGAGAGGAAGATAGAGCAGCAGCAGAGGGCTGGTGAAGTTGCATATCAGCCGCCGCAGCTAGTTTCAATAGTTGGCTGCCTCTCTACAGGACCATACAGGCATGGCCGTAATTACACACGAGGACAGGGAGTTGCGTACTGTTTTTTAGGAACTCAGTCAGGGTCTCAAATTACTGTTGAGAGTTAGAATAGTGAATAGACGAGGTGCAATTTCGAAATTTAGTCGTGCATCCGCAGTTTTCCTCTTGCTATATGTCACTCACTGACAGTCACTCAATTAGCCCATGTCATAAAACATTTTTGGATTAGTCTAGGGTATAATTACACTCTCCTCGCCTCCTTCTCAAAACCCATTGGAGGAGAAGGTCAGAGGGGAGGGATCTCTGCCTTTCTCAGGCAATGGGTTTCGGGAAGGAGAGAGGACGCGAGGGGTGTGCAATTGAGATTCTACCTAGTTAGTCAAGCCAGCTATCTACATTTGTAGTAATCGGGGCCGAATTACTGACAGGTAAACGCTGGGCACGAGCCCAGGGGCCCTGACCTCCAATTGGCCCCCATTGATTTTGATTGTCACTCTCACATAAGTCATGGCAAAATAGGTAGAATTGCATGGAATTAGCTTTAAAACGGCAAAAATGTATGGTAAAACATGTAGAATACCTCCCTCTGTATGTATTAAACTATAGTTTGTTATCCAGGTGCTGAGTTAATGTGTAGCGGCTAATTGTATAGCTAATAGGCTATGTGTTTGTAGGTCGACTGAGGTACATGAAGCTACAGGATGGTAGGGGTCATTTTTGCTTGTTTTTGCTGTTTTCTAAATAGCATTTTAGACTTTTTAAATAGTATAGAAATGCAGTAAATGAGCTTCAACGGCTTAATATTTTCAAAATTTCACAGTATTTTTCCTGTTTCACCCTTTCCGGTTTCATTATATATATAAAAACAGGGAAATATAATTTTGGACTGCACTGGGCCTTTAAAAATGCACTATGCAGAAACCGCTCCGCCATTTCCTGGTTGCTAAAATTCTAATAGTTCGCCTCATTTCAGTTTATGTGACAAAACAAGCAAGTATAGTGTAGAGAATCATTGTACCATTTAAACCACTGTGAAATACACTATATACACAAAAGTATGTGGAGATCCCTTCAAATGAGTGGTTTCGGCTATTTCAGCCACACCCGTTAATGACAGGTGTATAAAATTGAGCACACAGCCATGCAATCTTCATAGACAAACATTTGCAGTAGAATGGCTTTACCGAAGAGCTCAGTGACTTTCAACATTGCACCGTCATAGGATGCCACCTTTCCAAACAAGTTCCAAACTGCATCTGGAAGCAATGTCAGCACAAGAACTGTTCGTCGGGAGCTTCATGAAATGGGTTTCCATGTCCTAGCAGCATCACACAAGCCTAAGATCACCATGCGTAATGCCAAGCATCAGCTGGAGTGGTGTAAAGATCGCCGCCATTGGACTCTGGAGCAGCGGAAACGCGTTCTCTGGAGTGACGAATCACGCTTCACCATCTGGCAGTCCGACAGACGAATCTGGGTTTGACGGATGCCAGGAAAATGCTTCCTACCCCAATGCATGGTGCCCACTGTAAAGTTTGGTGGAGGAGGAATAATGGTCTGGGTCTGTTTTTCATGGTTCGGGCTAGGCCCCTTAGCTCCAGTGAAGGGAAATATTAACGCTACAGCATACAATGACATTCTAGACGATTCTGTGCTTCCAACTTTGTGGCAACAGTTTGGGGAAGGCCCTTTCCTGTTTCAGCATGACAATGCCCCCATGCACAAAGCGAAGTCCATACAGAAATGGTTTGTCGAGATTGGTGTGGAAGAACTTGACAGGCCTGCAAAGAACCCTGAACTCAACCCCATCGAACACATTTGGGATGAATTGGAACTCCAACTGCGAGCCAGGCCTAATCGCCCAACATCAGTGCCCGAGCTCACTAATGCTCTTGTGGCTGAATGGAAGCAAGTCCCTGCAGCAATGTTCCCACATCTAGTGGAAAGCCTTCCCAGAAGAGTGGAGGCTGTTATAGCAGCAAAGGGGATACCAACTCCATATTAATGCCCATGATTTTGGAATGAGATGTTCGACAAGCAGGTATCCAATTCATTTTGGTAATGTAAGGTAAGGCCATATATGTCCATATTACTTTTCCGTATGGGGCATCTTGCTCCGAGATCCTAATGTACATGATTTATCTAATGCAGATTAGTCTACTGATGCATTCCACTGGCTTTATTAACATGTTCTCTAGTCTAGCACACCACCATATCATATAGCTTTAAACCCAGACTGTACCATGTCATATGCCAAGTCAAACTTGATTAACCATGCTTGTGTTACCAACCCCTTGGTCCAGGACTGCAGGCCAGCTTTGCTGTAGTGTATGGATATTAACTCAAACAATGTGTGCTGGATCAGCTGAATCCTGATTCATGAAGTCAGCCTTTAAGCTCTGTTTGCTCTAGAGATCTACCCAGTGTGCATCCCAAATGGCACCCTTTTCCCATAGAGCACAACTTTTTTGACCAGGGCCCGAAGTACTGCACTATGCAGGGTATAGGGTGCAATTTGGGATGGCGTATAAATGTCCATCTTCTAAACTGTCAAATGTAACTCTGTGGCACAACTGTCAACTAAAGAGGCTGAACGATTTAAAGCACTCCTTACTATCAAATTAATGTAGTTATTTCTGACCCTTCGGTAGTAACGAAACATTTGGCACATAGCTAGCCTGTACAATCAAAAAATGATCAAGATACTGTACCTCAGTACACTTCACAAGTTTACATGGTTCACATGTTTCGCGGAGATGAAGCATTTCCTTCTACAGACAACTATGCTGTGTCCCGTGCATATGACCGTCAACTTTGATTGGATTTTGAATGGACAATCCCAGAAAAAGACCTTCAAGATCATTCAGATGTCTGCAGATCATGGACACTTATTCCAGGGACATTATGGAAGAAGCTATAGCATTGCTATACTTTTGGTTTGTGGATGAGAGTCACACTAGTGTTTCTTCCGTGGATTTTCATTGGACCATTGGCCCTATGTTCTGTCACTGCAATGAGCTATGGATCTAAAATGGCACCTTAGTATAACAGCTGTGTTGCACTGTCTGTCTGAGACTAAAGGGCTGGCATCATTGAAAATGACCAATAATGGTCATGGTTTGAATCGAAGCTGCAGACAACAACAGTGGTTGCTGTCTCATGGAGAGTTCATAGCTGGCTCGTGTTCATCATTCCTAAACCTTCCCTGCTCCCCTCTATGCAAATGTATGGTATGTTTTCTCTGGATCCAAAATCCTCTTTTTCCCACTCTCCTGGAACAGCAGTGGGACACGTAATAATTCAGTTACTAAGCAGACTCTGATATTATAGATGTTTTTTTTCCATCTTATTCATGTGGATATTCATTAAACCACTATAGCAGGGGGTTCCCAAACTTCTTTTTGCCCACGACCACATTTTGATATCTGAAAATTATTGCAACCCCAACCATGTGAAAAAAATTAATGTAATTAACAGCCAATGTTTACTTTGTTAATTGGGGCTATGGCAGTCCATTGTAAAACATTCTAACTGTATTTCTGGCTGTGTTCTCGAATCACAATCACATACTTTTAATGTGGGGCTATGACAGTCAATTGCAAATTAGTCTGACATCATTTCTCTTATCTCACCACCCCTAATTAGCTTGATCCATGTCGCGTCGGAGCTTCTCAAAGTCAGGGGGTGTGGTGTACAGTGCGCACCTCATCTCTCCTGTCACATCCAACCTGGATCAAATGTATTTTCTTCTACTACAGACGAGAGCACTGAATGAGCGTACCATGAGTTTTAATATTCGGAGGGAGTATTCAGTATTCCCTTTGAGTCAAACCAAAACTCCTCCATAGTGACCCGTGAATGCCTTGTCTACAGCATTCAGTCACATGACAGCTCGATCAGCTGCTCAATTTCACTTACTGGCATGTCAACTAAACCAAGGTCACAGTTATATCAGCAAAATCCATTTGGTCACTCATCTGTAGAAATGTTTTGTATTTCCCCTCCATGCTTGCGTTCAGTTCGTTCAGTTTCACAAATATGTCTGTTACATAGGCAAGGAGAGAAATTTAAATTGTCATTACACAGAAAGATTTACTTCCATTGCGAATGACAACAGTTCCTCTCTCAATTCAAAAAAATCTTTCCAACACTCCCCCTCGATAACCAACAAGCCTCAGTGTGAAATAGAACATTGTCATGCTCTGATCCCATATCTCCACAAAGTTTTGCAAACAGGCGTGTGCAATGTAGTTTGCAATCAAAGTCACCTGCTGCTTAAATCTCTGAGTTCTGCGCTCAGCTCTTTTGCCACAAGTTGCTCTCGGTGTACCCGTTATAGCTCAGTGGGTGTATCATACAATGCATCCATATGGCAGAGGGAGAAACATGTATAAATCTTGTTATGGATAGGGGTCAGCATTTTCACGTTTGGATGAAAAGCGTGCACAGAGTAAACTGCCTGCTACTCAGGCCCAGTTGCTAATATATGCATATTGTTAGTATATTTGGATAGAAAACAATCTGAAGTTTCTAAAACTGTTTGAATGATGTCTGTGAGTATAACAGAACTCATGGCAGGCAAAAACCTGAGAAAAAATCCAACCAGGAAGTGGGAAATCTGAGGTTGGTCGTTTTTCAACTCATTCCCTATTGAAGATTCAGTGGGATATGGGTCATGTTGCACTTCCTAAGACTTCCACTAGATGTCAACAGTCTTTAGAACCCTGTCTGATGCTTCTACTGTGAAGTGGGGCTGAATGAGAGAGGAATGAGTCAGAGGTCTGGCAGAATGCTTTGAGCTCGTGACGCTCGTTCACGTGAGAGCGAGCTCTGTTCCATAGCTTTTCTACAGACAAAGGAATTCTCCGGTTGGAACATTATTGAAGATTTATGTTAAAAACATCCTAAAGATTGATTCTATACTTTGTTTGACATGTTTCTACGGACTGTAATATGACTTTTCGTCTGAACTTTTGCCTGGACCTGCCCGTGCGTCGTGGGTTTAGATTGTGTACTGAACGCTCTAACAACAAGGAGGAATTTGGACATAAATGATGGACTTTATGGAACAAATCAAACATTTATTGTGGAACTGAGATTCCTGGGAGTGCATTCTGACGAAGATCATCTAAGGTAAGTGAATTTTTATAATGCTATTTCTGACTTATGTTGACTCCAACATGGCGGATATGTTCTTGGGTTGTGTTGTTTTCTGAGGGCCGTACTCAGATTATTGCATGGTTTGCTTTTTCCGTAAAGTTTTTTTGAAATCTGACACAGCGGTTGCATTAAGGAGAAGTATATCTTTAAATCTGTGAATAACACTTGTATCTTTTATTTATGTTTATTATGAGTATTTCTGTGATTTGATGTGGCTCTGTGCAAATTCACGGGATGTTTTGGAGGCAAAGCCAAATGTAAACTGAGGTTTTTGGATAAAAATATGAACTTGATCGAACAAATCATACATGTATTGTGTAACATGTTGTCCCAGGAGTGTCATCTGATGAAGAATATCAAAGGTTAGTGATTAATTCTATCAATATTTCTGCTTTTTGTGACTCCTCTCTTTGGTTGAAAAATCGCTGTATGCTTTCTGTGACTAGTTGCTGACCTAACATAATGATATGTTCTGCTTTCGCCGAAAAGCTTTTTTGAAATCGGACACTGTGGTTGGATTAACGAGAATTTTATCTTTAAAATGGTGTCTAATACTTGTATGTTTGAGAAAATTGAATTATGAGATTTCTGTTGATTGAATTTGGCGCCCTGCAATTTCATTGGCTGTTGGCGAGGGGGCTCCGCTAGACAGGATAACTAGAGTGCAGAGGCCTGCACGCCATCCCGTGATAGATGGAGCCCCATCTGCGCAAAATCCCACTATTCAATCCCATGGAATCTCTTTTCCGTCAATATAGCCACGCAGCACACTAATCATCCCCTGTGCCGTTTCATGCTCGGGAATACTGAGACAGAACAGTATGTCCTCATGAAAAGCATCCGACGACATGTAGCGAACAAAGGTCAATGCATGGGCATCTCGGCCCTCACAGCTAACATCCATTTGGAGAGAATAAAGTTGTTCAGTCAGTTTCCTTTTGATTGATAGCTATAGCATCAATTCTTAGTTTCACTGTGTTATCTGACAAAGGTATTGTTTTCACCATATCAATTGAGGCCGGCAATGTCAAAGTCTCTGCAATAGTGTGTGGTTTCACAGGTTAGCAGGCTTAGCCAATCACCATGGGAATGATTCAAGTGCAGTGGTCAAGTGCGGCCTTTTCCCACTATCTAAGGGCACTCTCTGGTTGAATTGTGACTTGTAGATTTGAATAATTTTCATTTAGATTTTTAAGGTTAACCAAATTACAATGATTTTGAGAGACTATATAATATATATACAGTACCAGTCAAAAGTTTGGACACACCTACTCATTCAAGGGTTTTTCTATATTTGTACTATTTTCTACATTGTAGAATAATAGTGAAGACATCAAAACTATTAAATAACACATATGGCATCATGTAGTAACCAAAAAAGTGTTAAATAAATGTAATATATATCATATTTGAGATTCTTCAAAGTAGCCACCCTTTGCCTTGATGACAGCTTTGCACACTCTTGGCATTCAACCAGCTTCATGAGGTAGTCACCTGGAATGCATTTCAATTAAAAGGTATGCGTTGTTAAAAGTTAATTTGTGGAATTTCTTTCCTTCTTAATGTGTTTGAGCCAATCAGTGGTGTTACAAGGTGTCACGTTCCTGACCTGTTTTATGTTTATTTTGTATGTGTTTAGTTGGTCAGGGCGTGAGTTGGGGTGGGCATTCTATGTTTTGTGTTTCTATGTTTAGGTCACTTGTAATTAGCCTTATATGGTTCTCAATCAGAGACAGGTGTTTGACGTTTTCCTCTGATTGAGAACCATATATAGGTTGGCTGTTCACACTGTTTGTTTGTGGGTGATTGTCTTCCGTGTCTATGTCTGCGCACCACACGGGACTAACGTTTGTTCGTTCGTTTGATGTAGTCTGTTCCTGTTCGTGAGTTCTTCGTGTAGTTATGTAAGTTCCATGTTCAGGTCTGTCTACGTCGTTTTGTTATTTTGTAATTTTCCAAGTGTTTTTTCGTGTTCGTCTTCGTCTTTAAATAAATTTCAATATGTCATCACACCTCGCTGCATTTTGGTCGAATCCTTGCTCCTCCTCTTCGGATGAAGAGGAGGAGGAGAACCGTTACAGAATCACCCACCAACCTAGGACCAAGCGGCGGGGGAGAGCTCAACAGCGAAACCAGGACTCGTGGACTTGGGAGCAGATATTGAATGGAGAAGGACCCTGGGCTAAGGCAGGAGAGAATCGCCGCTCTCAGGAAGAGAGGGAGGCAGCTAAAGCCCAGGAGCGGTGGTTTGAGGAGGCAGCTAGGAGACGTGGCTGGAAGCCCGAAAAGCCTGTGAGTAAACCCCAAACATTTCTTGGGGGGGGGCTAGAAGGGAGAGTGGCGAAGTCAGGTAGGAAACCTGCGCCCACTCCCTGTACTTACCGTGGAGAGCGAGAGTACGGGCAGACACCGTGTTACGCAGTAGAGCGCACGGTGTCTCCTGTACGTGTGCATAGCCCGGTGCGGGTTATTCCACCTCCCCGCACTGGTAGGGCTAGATTGGGCATTGAGCCAGGTGTCATGAAGCCGGCTCAACGCGTCTGGTCTCCAGTGCGTCTCCTCGGGCCGGCATACATGGCACCATCCTTACGCATGGTGTCCCCGGTTCGCCTACATAGCCCGGTGCGGGTTATTCCACCTCCCCGCACTGGTCAGGCGACGGGGAGCATTCAGCCAGGTAAGGTTGGGCAGGCTCAATGCTCAAGGGAGCCAGTACGCCTGCACGGTCCGGTATTTCTGGCGCCACTTTCCCGCCCCAGCCCAGTACCACCAGTGCCTACACCACGCACCAGGCTTCCAGTGCGTTTCCAGAGCCCTGTTCCTCCTCCACGCACTCTCCCTATGGTGCGTGTCTCCAGCTCAGTGCCTCCAGTTCCGGCACCATGCACCAGGCCTACAGTGCGCCTCAGTCGGCTAGAGTCTGTAGTCTCCCCAGCGCCGTCTGAGCCATCCGTCTCCCCAGCGCCATCTGAGCCATCCGTCTCCCCAGCGCCATCTGAGCCATCCGTCTCCCCAGCGCCATCTGGGCCATCCGTCTCCCCAGCGCCATCTGAGCCATCCGTCTCCCCAGCGCCATCTGAGCCATCCGTCTGCCCAGTGCCGTCTGAGCCATCCGTCTGTCCCGAGCCATTAGAGCCGCCCGTCTGTCCCGAGCCGTCAGAGCCGTTCGTCAGTCAGGAGCCGCTAGAGCCATTCGTCAGTCAGGATCCGCCAGAGCCGCCAACCAGACAGGATCTGCCAGAGCCGCCAACCAGACAGGATCTGCCAGAGCCGCCAACCAGACAGGATCTGCCAGAGCCGCCAACCAGACAGGATCTGCCAGAGCCGCCAACCAGACAGGATCTGCCAGAGCCGCCAGCGAGCCATGAGCAGCCAGAGCCGTCAGCGAGCCATGAGCAGCCAGAGCCGTCAGCGAGCCATGAGCAGCCAGAGCCGTCAGCGAGCCAGGATCTGCCAGAGCCGTCAGCGAGCCATGAGCAGCCAGAGCCGTCAGCGAGCCATGAGCAGCCAGAGCCGTCAGCGAGCCATGAGCGTCTAGAGCCGTCATCCAGCCAGGATCCGCCAGAGCCAGCCAGCCAGGATCCGCCAGAGCCAGCCAGCCAGGATCCGCCAGAGCCAGCCAGCCAGGATCCGCCAGAGCCAGCCAGCCAGGATCCGCCAGAGCCAGCCAGGATCCGCCAGAGCCAGCCAGCCAGGATCCGCCCCTCATTCCGGTGTTGCCCCTCATTCCGGTGTTGCCCCTCATTCCGGTGCTGCCCCTTAATTTAGGTGGGGTTAGTTGGAGGGTGGGCATTGTGAGGGGGATAAAGAAGCGGGGATGTATTATGGTGGGAAGGGAACCACGCCCAGAGCCTGAGCCACCACCGTGGACAGATGCCCACCCAGACCCTCCCCTAGACTTTTGGTGGTGCGTCCGGAGTTCTCACCTTGAGGGGGGGGTTCTGTCACGTTCCTGACCTGTTTTATGTTTATTTTGTATGTGTTTAGTTGGTCAGGGCGTGAGTTGGGGTGGGCATTCTATGTTTTGTGTTTCTATGTTTAGGTCACTTGTAATTAGCCTTATATGGTTCTCAATCAGAGACAGGTGTTTGACGTTTTCCTCTGATTGAGAACCATATATAGGTTGGCTGTTCACACTGTTTGTTTGTGGGTGATTGTCTTCCGTGTCTGTGTCTGCGCACCACACGGGACTGTAGCGTTTGTTCGTTCGTTTGATGTAGTCTGTTCCTGTTCGTGAGTTCTTCGTGTAGTTATGTAAGTTCCATGTTCAGGTCTGTCTACGTCGTTTTGTTATTTTGTAATTTTCCAAGTGTTTTTTCGTGTTCGTCTTCGTCTTTAAATAAATTTCAATATGTCATCACACCTCGCTGCACCTTGGTCGAATCCTTGCTCCTCCTCTTCGGATGAAGAGGAGGAGGAGAACCGTTACAGAATCACCCACCAACCTAGGACCAAGCGGCGGGGGAGAGCTCAACAGCGAAACCAGGACTCGTGGACTTGGGAGCAGATATTGAATGGAGAAGGACCCTGGGCTAAGGCAGGAGAGAATCGCCGCTCTCAGGAAGAGAGGGAGGCAGCTAAAGCCCAGGAGCGGTGGTTTGAGGAGGCAGCTAGGAGACGTGGCTGGAAGCCCGAAAAGCCTGTGAGTAAACCCCAAAACTTTCTTGGGGGGGGGGGGGGGGCTAGAAGGGAGAGTGGCGAAGTCAGGTAGGAGACCTGCGCCCACTCCCTGTACTTACCGTGGAGAGCGAGAGTACGGGCAGACACCGTGTTACGCAGTAGAGCGCACGGTGTCTCCTGTACGTGTGCATAGCCCGGTGCGGGTTATTCCACCGTTACACAAGGTAGGGGTAGTATACAGAAGATAGCCCTATTTGGAAACAGACCAAGTCCATATTATGGCAAGAACAGCTCAAATAAGCAAAGCGAAATGACAGTCCATCATTACTTTAAGAGATGAAGGTCAGTCAATCTGGAAAATTTCAAGACCTTTGAAACTTTCTTCAAGTCCAGTCGCAAAACCCATCATGAGATGGTTTGGGATGAGTTGGACCACAGAGTGAAGGAAAAGTAGCCAACAAGTGCTCAGCATATGTGGGAACTCCTTCAGGACTGTTGGAAAAGCATTCCAGGTGAAGCTGGTTGAGATAATGCCAAGGGTGTGCAAAGCTATCATCAAGGCAAAGGGTGGCTACTTCGAAGAATCTCAGTTATAAGATATATTTTGATTTGTATAACACTTTTTTGGTACTACATGATTCAATATGTGTTATTTCATAGTTGTGATGTCTTCACTATACAATGTAGAAAATTGTAACAATATAGAAAAACCCTTGAGTAAGTAGGTGTGTCCAAACTTTGATTTTTACTGTGTATATATTTACAGTGGAAGTCAGAAGTTTACATACACTTAGGTTGGAGTCATTAAAACTTGTTTATCAACCACTCCACCAATGTCTTGTGAACAAACTATAGTTTTGACAAGTCGGTTAGGACATCTACTTTGTGCATGACACAAGTAATTTTTCCAACAATTGTTTACGCACAGATTATTTCACTTATAATTCACTGTATCACAATTCTAGTGGGTCAAAAGTTTACATACACTAAGTTGACAGTGCCTTTAAACAGCTTGGAAAATTCCAGAAAATGATGTAATGGCTTTAGAAGCTTCTGATAGGCTAATTGACATCATTTGAATCAATTGGAGTTGTACCTGTGGATGTATTTCGAAGCCTACCTTCAAAGTCAGTGCCTCTTTGCTTGACATCATGGGAAAATCTAAAGAAATCAGCCAAGACCTCAGAAAAATAATTGTAGACCTCCACGAGTCTGGTTCATCCTTGGGAGCAATTTCCAAATGCCTGAAGGTACCACGTTCATATGTACAAACAATAGTACGCAAGTATAAACACCATGGGACCATGCAGCCATCATACCGCTCAGGAAGGAGACGCGTTCTGTCTCCTACAGATTAATGTACTTTGGTGCGAAAAGTGCAAATCAATCCCAGAACAACAGCAAAGGACCTTGTGAAGATGCTGGAGGAAACAAAGTATCTATATCCACAGTAAAACAAGTTCTATATCAACATAACCTGAAAGGCCGCTCAGCAAAGAAGAAGCCACTGCTCCAAAACCGCCATAAAAAAAGACAGACGACTGGTTGCAACTGCACATGGAGACAGAGATCGTTCTTTTTTTAATTCTACCCCCTTTTCTCCCCAGTTTTCGTGGTATCCAATTGCTAGTAATTACTATCTTGTCTCATTGCTACAACTCCCGTACGGGCTCGGGAGAGACGAAGGTCGAAAGCCATGTGTCCTCCAAAACACAACCCAACCAAGCCACACTGCTTCTTAACACAGCGCGCCTCCAACCCGGAAGCTAGCCGCACCAATGTGTCGGAGAAAACACCGTGCACCTGGCTCCCTTGGTTAGCGCGCACTGCGCCCGGCCCGCCACAGGAGTCGCTGGTGCGCGATGAGACAAGGATATCCCTACCGGCCAAACCCTCCCTAACCCGGACGACGCTAGGCCAATTGTGCGTCGCCCCACGGACATCCCGGTCGCGGCTGGCTGCGACAGAGCCTGGGCGCAAACCCAGAGTGTCTGGTGGCGCAGCTAGCGCTGCGATGCAGTGCCCTAGACCACTGCGCCACCCGGGAGGCCCAAATATCGTTCTTTTTGGAGAAATATCTTCTGGTCTAATGAAACAAAAATAGAACTGTTTGACCATAATGACCATTGTTATGTTTGGAGGAAAAAGGGGGAGGCTTGCAAGCCAAAGAACACCATCCCAACCGTGAAGCACGGGGGTGGCAGCATCATGTTGTGGGGGTGCTTTGCTGCAGGAGGGACTGGTGCACTTCACAAAATAGATGGCATCAAGAGGAAATAAATGATGTGGATATTTTGAAGCAACATCTCCAGACATCAGTCAGGAAGTTAAAGCTTGGTCGCAAATGGGTCTTCCAAATGGACAATGACCCCAAGCATACTTCCAAAGTTGTGTCAAAATGGCTCGAGGACAACAAAGTCAAGGTTTTGGAGTGGCCTTCATAAAGCCCTGACCTCAATTCTATAGAAAATATGTGGGCAGAACTGAAAAAGCGTGTGCGTGTAAGTATGCCTACAAACCTGATTCAGTTACACCAGCTCTGTCAGGAGGAATGGGATGATATTCACCCAACTTACCATGGGAAGCTTGTGGATGGCCACCCGAAACGTTTGACCCAAGTTAAACAATTTAAAGGCAACGCTGCCAAATACTAATTGAGTGTATGTAAACTTCTGACCCACTGGGAATGTGATGAAATAAATAAATGCTGAAATAAATCATTCTCTCAACTATTATTCTGACATTTCACGTTCTTAAAATAAAGTGGTGATCCTAACTGACCTAAGACAGGGAATTTTTAGGATTAAATGTCAGGAATTGTGAAAAACTGAGTTTAAATGTATTTGGCTAAGGTGTATGTAAACTTCCGACTTCAACCGTATATATATATATATATATATATACTGCTCAAAAAAATAAAGGGAACACTTAAACAACACAATGTAACTCCAAGTCAATCACACTTCTGTGAAATCAAACTGTCCACTTAGGAAGCAACACTGATTGACAATAAATTTCACATGCTGTTGTGCAAATGGAATAGACAACAGGTGGAAATTATAGGCAATTAGCAAGACACCCCCAATAAAGGAGTGGTTCTGCAGGTGGTGACCACAGACCACTTCTCAGTTCCTATGCTTCCTGGCTGATGTTTTGGTCACTTTTGAATGCTGGCGGTGCTTTCACTCTAATGGTAGCATGAGACGAGAGTCTACAACCCACACAAGTGGCTCAGGTAGTGCAGCTCATCCAGGATGGCACATCAATGCGAGCTGTGGCAAGAATGTTTGCTGTGTCTGTCAGCGTAGTGTCCAGAGCATGGAGGCGCTACCAGGAGACAGGCCAGTACATCAGGAGACGTGGTGGAGGCCGTAGGAGGGCAACAACCCAGGAGCAGGACCGCTACCTCCGCCTTTGTGCAAGAAGGAGCAGGAGGAGCACTGCCAGAGCCCTGCAAAATGACCTCCAGCAGGCCACAAATGTGCATGTGTCTGCTCAAACGGTCAGAAACAGACTCCATGAGGGTGGTATGAGGGCCCGACGTCCACAGGTGGGGGTTGTGCTTACAGCCCAACACTGTGCAGGACGTTTGGCATTTGCCAGAGAACACCAAGATTGGCAAATTCGCCACTGGTGCCCTGTGCTCTTCACAGATGAAAGCAGGTTCACACTGAGCACATGTGACAGACGTGACAGTCTGGAGACGCCGTGGAGAACGTTCTGCTGCCTGCAACATCCTCCAGCATGACCGGTTTGGCGGTGGGTCAGTCATGGTGTGGGGTGGCATTTCTTTGGGGGGCCGCACAGCCCTCCATGTGCTCGCCAGAGGTAGCCTGACTGCCATTAGGTACCGAGATGAGACCCTCAGACCCCTTGTGATACCATATGCTGGTATGCTGGTTGGCCCTGGGTTCCTCCTAATGCAAGACAATGCTAGACCTCATGTGGCTGGAGTGTGTCAGCAGTTCCTGCAAGAGGAAGGCATTGATGCTATGGACTGGCCCGCCCGTTCCCCAGACCTGAATCCAATTGAGCACATCTGGGACATCATGTCTCGCTCCATCCACCAACGCCACGTTGCACCACAGACTCCCCAGGAGTTGGCGGATGCTTTAGTCCAGGTCTGGGAGGAGATCCCTCAGGAGACCATCCGCCACCTCATCAGGAGCATGCCCAGGCGTTGTAGGGAGGTCATACAGGCACGTGGAGGCCACACACACTACTGAGCCTCATTTTGACTTGTTTTAAGGACATTACATCAAAGTTGGATCAGCCTGTAGTGTGGTTTTCCACTTTAATTTTGAGTGTGACTCCAAATCCAGACCTCCATGGGCTGATAAATTTGATTTCCATTGATAATTTTTGTGTGATTTTGTTGTCAGCACATTCAACTATGTAAAGAAAAAAGTATTTAATAAGAATAGTTCATTCATTCAGATCTAGGATGTGTTATTTTAGTGTTCCCTTTATTTTTTTGAGCAGTGTAGTATACCCTACTCATGGGATAACATAAATACCTCTTTGTCATACTTGTTTTTTCTTCATGCTCGAGTCAATCTGTGTCGCCGAAGTTCAGCACTATAGCATGAATTAAATGTAAAAGTAATTTCCGATTCAGCCTACATATGCAGTGTTTACCGTGAATGCAGTCTCCACTCATGTGGTAACATTGCTTTTAAGTTTCTATTGCGCTACGCATTGAATCGAGCCTTTAATATTTGAGTTATGTAATAGACAACAATGTAGAATCTCATATGATACTGGAATTAAATGGTATTTCTCTCCACTATGAGTGCTTTATTTATTCTGTCAGCAGGACCAATTTACAACTGTACCTTCATGTTTATAATAACAAACACCACTGTCAATGGGACTTCGGTATAAGCCAATCTTGGATATAATACCCTCAAATAACTCTCCTTGTCCAAAGATTTACCGCATTTACAGCACAAAGGTTGTGTCTAATCTGCCTGTTGCCTTTCCTTGTCCTCTCAGGTGCAGCAACCATGTTTGACCACCTCCTCCTCCTGAGCCCCGTCCTCCTGTTCCTCCCCCTGGTCATCGCTGTCCCGTCCCCCGGAGGTGCCCCTCCTGCCCCCTGCCGCCGCTGCTGTGACGACCTGGAGCTACAGAAGGGCCCCCCAGCCCCTCAGACGGGGGACCAAAAGAGTGACCTGAACCAGATGCCTGAAGTCCGCACCTACATCAACATGACCATCCTCAAAGGTGCGCCTGGATTGTGCCTTTACACCTGCAACACACATAGCTTGATCCCAGGTCTCTTTGTGTTGTTTTGCCAACTCCTATGGTGGTTGTCATTCCAAAGACTAAACAGTTTGCCAAACATCACAAAAAGATCTGGGACCAGGCTATCCTGTACACACTGACTGAATTCCATTTGATTGGATTATGATTATGTGTATTCCAATCCAAGGCTCTACTCAATTGGACCTCTACATACCTATAGAGTTAGGCCCTGCTCGCATTTGACACATTTAAGAGACTTGGTAGGATTCTAGACACTAAGATTGGCTCGGTGTACATTTGATTCACCAGGGGAGAATGGCTGCCCCTGGACTTAACGAAGTTGTTGGGTTTCAAACGGACCTTTTCATTGAAGGAATGCTGTAAAAAAAAATCTCCAGTCAGTGGACTAGAGGCTAAAAAGTCTGCTGCTATTTCAGAACATTAACCTGGCACTGAACTTGCTTATGTGGCTGAAAACATGACCAATAACGTAACAGTTTGTGTGTGTGTGTGTGTGTGCGTGTGTGTGTGCGTGCGTGCGTGTGCTCACCAGAGAGTATGACCTGGCTTGGAAAAACATGCTGTGGCCTTCCAAAAATAAAGTAGCAGAAAAAAATACCCTGTGAAAGATAAGCATAACTCCGGAACCCTAAATTCTCATATACTGAATGGGCTACAATTATGAGAAGTCTGGAGTGACTAAGTTTACGTAACATTCCTATCTGGAGAAAATCATAAACAATCTATCTACACATAGTCTTTTATGATCCATGTTGTACTAACTTTAATCTCAACATTACCCCATTTGGACCGTTAGTCTACATTACTGTGCCATAGCTCTCTAAGGACTCATGTTCTGTATATTTTCCATCTTGCCTCACAGGGGACAAGGGAAACCGCGGGGACAGGGGGACACCTGGGAAGTCTGGTGAGGAAGGCGCTACTGGATCCCGAGGGCCCATGGGCCCCAAAGGAACCAAGGGCCAGGTGGGCCCCCCAGGGGACCCCTGCAAGACCCAGGAAGCAGCCTTCTCGGTGGGGCGTCGCAAGTCCCTCCACAGCGTGGACTACTACCAGGCCCTGGTGTTCGACACAGAGTTCGTCAACCTCCACGGCCACTTCGACATGTTCAAAGGAAAGTTCAACTGCTATGTCCCTGGGATCTACTTCTTCAATGTCAACATCCACACCTGGAACTTTAAGGAGACCTACTTGCACATAATGAGGAATGACAAGGAGCAGGCCATCGTGTACGCCCAGCCCAGCGAGAGGTCCATCATGCAGAGCCAGAGCCTTATGTTGCCCCTTGAGCTCAATGACGAGGTGTGGGTCCGGCTGTACAAGAGGGAGAGGGAGAACGCTGTGTATAGTGACGATGTGGATATCTACATCACCTTCAACGGATACCTCATCAAGTCCACCCTGGAGTGAGATGACCTGCTGGGTCGTGTTCAGTAGGCACAAAACTGAAGAAAATGCTCTAAGCAGTGTCAAACGGGGAGGTATTATCTGGACTTGTCCAGGAAGAAGTGCTTGTTTTCTTTTTCCGTTGCAAAATGTTTAAAATGTTTTGGTACGGTGTGCCCTAATGAACATGATCCCCAACTGACATGAAGGGAGGGGGATAGAGGTCAGAGTTCAGGAGGTTCCGATTGGAAGAGGGGCCTCTTTATGCAGGGTTTTCACTGATGCACACACCTACTTTTAAGTGCCTCTATACGCTGCAAAGGGATACTGGGGGCTTGTAAGGTAATGACTCCATATACATATCCATAGACTCCTTGTCCCCTGTATTGAAAGAGCAATATTATTAGATGTATATGCTGACAAGGAGGCTGGGAGGGAAAAGACCTATGACACAAGGAATGAGATGTCCCCTTAAAAACACAAACCCCTTTATAAACATCTGGCTGTAATGGATTTCACTGTTGGTTGTTAGCTTTATTAGGAGTTGTCACAGTGAACTGACACACAAATTGAAGTGCTTTGAAGCCATTAGTGATGCAAGAAAGCCTGGTTGTCTTCCCAAACTCCCAGATTGGTGCTATGCCTTAATACTGTCATTTGTCTCAGATGTTTTGTCTGGACACTAGTCTAGTTTATATGCTGTTTTTTTGTGTGTTCAGTTTCTGAGCTCTTGATCAATTTTGTCTGGTAAATCTGTTCATAAGATCCTGATATTTTCCAGCTGGATATGAGTTGCACAGTTGTATAAATGAAAAAGACTACAGTAGTCACTACAGTAGGCAAATTTGATCTCATAAGGCCAAATACGAATAATATGATAATAGTTCAACAGGGATCCCTTGGTAACAGGATACAGAACATTTATTTACAGTTTGGTGCTGTTTTTGTTTGGTCTTATCTAGTCAGAACCTGATGTGGCAGACTAACAGTGCCAGCTGGAATAGGGTACCATTGCACCATTCAAATAGGGTCGACATGGATCAAGTATTCAATAGCACAAAGAAGTCCTCTGAAGTAGAAAGATGAATTGATTGATTCCAACAGTTCTCTTGGCAGTATTTCCTTCAATGACAGCAGCTGAGATAAGTGTTGTGAGATTTGACGCCTTGCACATCAGGGAATTTGGATTTTTACGGAAATATCAGATGTTCCTTGTGTGATACTATTTTGCCAGGTACTCTGAAAAGTGATGGCGTGAAACCCAGTAAAACTCCAACAGTAACATTGCTTCAGGAAATAGAGCATTTCTGAGGCTAAGGTCAACACAAATCCAGTTACCAGGAGTAGCCTTTTGCTGAAATACCCTACATAATACATGGTGCTAAAACATCCTTCAATCGTTTTTAAAATCACACTGTAGTTGCTTGCAAATGTGTGGTTTTACTGCAGGTTTATGAATGTCTGTGTGAGAGTTCGAGATGGGCTTTACAGGTATGTAAAAGGGAGGGGGGATGTTTTTTGTAAAGATTCAAAACAGGATGTCAGAGGTGCAGGTGAGTTTCCTCTAGTCAGTCATCCAGACACAGCTCAACCCTCATTTCACATGCAGAAGGGAGTCCAGAGATCAAACAAAGATAAACTGTTGATTAAGTGCAAAGATACAGAGAGTGAATGAAGGACTAGGCAAGACTTTTATATTTGGAACTGAATTGCAAATATAATTCTGTATGTGTTTAATAGTGTGACAGACAGTTGCTTTTCAATGGAATGGGGAAAAAAAGTGCAAGCTATCCAAAACCCTTCCAAGTACTTACAGTACTGTGGCCCATAAACCAATTCCTAACCATGCAGGTCAATGCTTTTAACAACAGGTGGCATCCTTCAGCCAAGTTCAAACCTCTTCTCACAGCACTTCGTTGAATGTTGTTTTTGTGTCAGAATGGGGAATGATTTGATAGGAAGTTAGCTTTGAGAAGCTGGCCATTCAGGGGTGAACGTTTAATTTAGAACGTTAGCTAGTAGACACAGGTGTAGAGATGTAACAATTCGAGAACTATTCTTCCTTTATTCATGACAAAATGCTCCAATGAATTCAGAGCTGTTTTGCTGTTCAAGTTACTTGATCGTTTGTCTCCTTATGGTGCTAAATAATGTTTAAAAAGGTGCTACATTATATTTTGTTTTGTAATTCAAATAAATGTACATATTCTGCTTGAACATGGATGACATTTGACCAATACATATTTTACATTCACTTTGCAACCCTTTGTTAATAAAGATATTGACACATCTTTGTCTCAACCTCAAGCTTGAAGGTGCCACACATCTGTCAAACAGTTGCAGTCGAGCAAGGAAAGGTACATAAGAGAAGAGGGCAACACCCATTATACATGTCTTCATAATTCAACAACCTCCATTGTTATATGACCTGTCATCTGTTCTTATGGGTGTTGAGGGATTATTGTATCCTTCTGCCAAAGGCAATAAAAATATAATGGTTGGAGGGACCGGTTAGTGCGCTAGAGTGGAGTTCATGTCGGCAACCTCCCAATTCTCTATGTCACAAGAACACCCTTGAAATAACTAGGGCCTCCTTTGGACATAGAAAACACAGCAATAACAACATATTTCATGATTGTTTTTTGATGAAGCATTATGGAGCATTCCTATCCTTTTCTATAGTTGAGTTGACTGAGACATTAGTGGTTTAAATGCAACCCGACCACACTGGGCAGGCGTTCCCTCTTCGGTCTGGTTTTCTATGTGTTGTCCCAAGGAGCATATACTTTCCTCTTGACTTAATACAAGTCTTCCGCCACACCACAACACTCACTCAGCCAAGACACACGCAATGAGCATTCCAGGGTTTTTTCTTGGTTCAATCTGCAGTGGTGGCCAGCTACACCCTGTCCTCAAACCACAGCCCATTCCACTGATGTTGTAATGGGGGCTATAAATTTGCCTAATATGTACAAACTCACTGCTTGGCAATGGCATGCTATGATATCCATCTGCCACACAGACTCCTCTCAAGCAGGACTCCACCTGACTTGATATTCTGTAGTATAGTTGGTAGAGCATGGTGTTTGCAATGCCAGGATAGTTCCCGGGACCACATACGTGAAAGGTCTTGGCCATAGTACAGTAAACTAAGTGCATGTGATAGTCAAATGTATGCTGTAAATCCCATGTCTACGGTAACCACAAGTAGAGCTCATATACGGGTGCCAGACAGAAATTGTAGTAAGGCAACATCCCAAATGGTAGTGGTGTAAAGTACTTAAGTAAAAATACTTTAACGTAGTTTTTGGGGGGTATCTGTACTGTACTTTACTATTTACATATTTTAAATAATAATAATAATTTGAGTTTCCAAGTACTAACTAGGCCCGACGGTACAGCCACAAGCGTATTATTTTTGGGGTTTGGCAGATGCCAGGAGTACTCTAACTGCCCCAATCCATAGTGTATTCTGCAATATAAAATCCATGTGTACGTGTCATTTTTTATTTATTTATTTTTACCTTTATTTAACTAGGCAAGTTACGTCTGACGTCTAACAAAACAACTCCCACAATCTTTTTATCATGAATTTCTCTCAGCCAATCATAAGTAATTTGTTTAAGTGCTGTGCTTGTTGAATGTCCTCCCTATAAGTATGCTGAAAGTCTGTTGTCAATTTCTTTACAGTAAAACAGTATTGTATCTGGTCAAACACAATTTTTCTCAAAAAGTTTACTAAGGGTTGGTAACATTCTGATTGGTCAGCTATTTGAGCCAGTAAAGGGGGCTTTACTATTCTTAGGTAGCGGAGTTACTTTTGCTTCCTTCGAGGCCTTAGGGCACACACTTTCTAGTAGACTTAGATTGAAGATATGGCAAATTGGAGTGGCAATATCGTCCAATATCGTCCTGAGTAATTTTCCATCCAAGTTGTCAGAACCCGGTGGCTTATCATTTTTGATAGACAACAATACTTTTTTCACTTCTTCCATACTAACTTTACGGAATTCAAAATTACAATGCTTGTATTTCATAATTTGATCAGTTATTCTTGGATGTGTAGTGTCAGCGTTTGTTGCTGTCATGCTTAAGTTTGCTAATTTTTCCAATGGTAAAAACATTAAAGTAGTTGGAAATATATGTGGGTTTTGTGATGAATGTTTTGAATTTTGAATCTGATTCAATGAATGATGGAGCTGAGTTTGCCTTTTTGGCCGAAATTTCATTTAAGGTGCTCCAAAGCTTTTTACTATCATTCTATGAATGACATCATTCATCTTTGTTTCATAGTATAGTTTCTTCTTCTTTTTATTCTGTTTAGTCACATGATTTCTCAATTTGCAGTATGTTTGCCAATTGGTTGTGCAGCCAGACTTATTTGCCATTCCTTTTGCCTCATCCCTCTAAACCATAACATTTTTAAATACCTCATAAATCCACAGGGATGTAACAGTTTGTCAATGGGTGCATGCTTATTACTAACTGTGATAAGTCATTTCATAAATGTGCCAAGTGCAGTGTCTGGTTGCTCCTCATTACATTGCACAGACCAACAAATAGTCTTTACAATACATCAACAACATAGGTGTCACGACTTCCGCCGAGGTCGGGTCCTCTCCTTGTTCGGGCGGCGCTCGGCGGTTGGCGTCGCCGGTCTTCCAGCCATCGTTGGTCAACTTTTAATTTTCCATTTGTTTTGTCTTGTTTTTAAGTGCAGGGTGAGCTACACACGGTGGACCTTCTACTAGGGCACACAGCTTCAGTTCTAACAGTATAACTCTGGTTCATAGGCACTTGATTACTACATACAATAGCTGTGGGGTCAGCAGAGGCATTCAGGGCAGTAAGAGGAACATACATTAGGTTACTTACATTGTGTCTTCCAGTGCCCCTGGGATAATGTACATGTGCTTTGGCATTATGACAACTCAGCAACACAATGGTAGGGATTAACTGAGCTGGGATTGGGTCATTGATAAATCATTGTCTTAACGCAGCCTTATAATGCTGTGAAAGGATCCAGGAACCAAAATGATTTGGTTGGATCCCATCCTCCTTAAAAAACAAGCTTTGTTTCCAGAAGGTATCAAAATTGTCAATAAATGTTACACCCACAGAGCTGCAATAGTCTCGTAGCCAGTTATGGAGGGCTAAAAGTCTGCTGAAACATTCAATACCATGATTTAGGGAGTGTTTGTGCTACAGAATAAACACCTCCTCGCCATAAATCAACAATGACACACATAATTGAAAAGTTTCACCGAAGACCTATAAGACCTATAGAGACATTATCAAATGTTTTGTTCAAACAGAAAAGACTGTACTGTAAATGGGATAAGGCTATGAGTAACTTGTTTTTTTCATTATTTTATTGTTCATCCTTTGTTAGGAATAACGGAGTATCAATTGTATAAGACCCAATATCCAAAGCACCCTGATAAAAATTTCATTTTAAGAATTAACATTCGGCTTTCTTCCTCAAATAATCCACCAGAAGTATTTCTTCAAATTCAGATTTTGCTTCTAGACTGCCATCTAGAGTTCAGGCATGGTATCCAGTCTTGCTTTACAATATTTTATGAAAGAAAGACCTAACCTAACCAGAGTCCCTGGCAGCGTGGTATTTCTGTCTAGACTCTAAATGTAACTTAATAATGCCTTTCCTGATAATCACTTGTTGACGTGAAACTAGTTGGTGAAACCAAAAGTGTCCTTAATACCTGTGTCTTTACATGGTCGTTGGGAAGGCACAGTGTAATTTTAGTGTAATGGAAAAAAGTGCATTGAAATGTGTTGTTTTACAGGGTCAGCCATAGCAGTGCGGCACCCCCGGAGAAAATTGGTGTTAAGTGCTTCGCTCAAGTGCACATCGAAAGATTCTTCACTTGTCAGCTCTGGTATTCAAACCAGCAACCTGTAAAGACTGATGCTGGAGATGAGAAGCAGGTACTGGGAGTCAACATTTATTCAGGAACAGACAGGTAACCAAATAGGAACAGCGTCAGCACACGGGTAAACAACAACAAACGACAATGCCGAAGCGGGGAACAGAGCAGGGGAACAGACAGATATAGGGGAGGTAATGACAGAGGTGATTGAGTCCAGGTGAGTCCAATAATCGATGATGCGTGCGACGGGGGGAAGGCAGGTGTGCGTAATGATGGTTGCAGGAGTGCGTAATGCTGGGGAGCCTGGTGCCCTCGAGTGCCAGGGGGGAAGAGCGAGAGCAGGCGTGACACCACCTTTCAGTTACTGGCCCAACAATCTAACCTCCAGGCTACCTGCCACTCTAGTAGGTAGGTAATGCTAGGTAATTAACACATTCACTTTCATTATGGCTGTTAAACGACTCGTTTTTGTCAGTCAACTGAACAGCTATTTCTGACACGATTCACATTGGGACATTGGGACATGTACAATAAAATATGTAGCGAAATGATTGATAAAGGAAGAGGAAAGAGTCTCAGGTCTTGCACAAGATTCAAAATAAGTCACCTTAGTTGTTGATTTATTTAAACAATCTGTTAATGAAGTTAGAACCCGGGAGCTATACCTCATTGTGGCACAAAAATTATTGGACACCATCCAGAAATTATAAATGACAAAAGACCATGCAGATGTCTAAATCCCCCTAAAAACGCAAAGTCAACCACATCCAAGGCTTTTTTTTTGTTGTCAATGTGAACATGCTGCCTCATTGAACAACAGTGTAGTCCCTGTAGTTGGGATGCCATTCTTTAAGATTCCTGAGATTCTGGTCTTTAAATGTAGACACTTTGGCTGAGAATGTGTGCAAACTGCAAGTCAGAGCATCCATTCACAAGCATCAGATTCCAAACAGAAACATCAGCAATAACCAATAAATTATTATTATCCCCTTATTCCCAAAGTCATTCTCCCAAGACAAGGAGGTGCTAAAGCTAATTCTGAACAAAAGTGTCCACATTGACATGACTCTATTTCATAAAATAGAGTCAATCTATCAAAGATTTAACAACAGTTAACAGCAGTCTTAAACTTCCTAATATTGTATATTTATCTGGGGATAAATAGACAGTACTTGACTTGGAACCTATTTCAGTACTCATTTTGGGTGCTGGCACTGTTTATATTTAGGTGCAGGAGCGCCACAATACTTTTGAGCTAATATTCTATAAGATGTGTAGGCTCAAGCAGTAGAACATTTGAGGTGCCAGTACTCAGCTCAGCTGAGCTCCTGCCCAAGCCAAGCACGGTAAATAGAGGCATGACTAAAAAATAAATACATTTAATAAATGACCAAAAATGGAACTAAAAATATACTAATATTTATGTAATAAAAGTAATAAATGACTTATTTTTGTGAACTTTTGTCTGTCTTTATGTCGTCCTGTTACTGCTTTTACTGCCAATAGGTTTGGATTCATGTCCTGTAGCTATTCAACAAAACAATGTCTACAGTGCAAAACAGTGCAAAACAAGAATGAACTAAGATATTCATTACATCATTCATTTTTGTTTCTTTTGTTAATCACCAGTTTCCACTGAATAGGCCTCTCAGTCTACTCTAGGCGGACACCAATGACTTGCAGCGTATCAAAGGTTGATCTGATTGATAGCAGACAGTCTGTTGTTTCTTAACTAAGCAATAAAATTGCAATAAACTCTCAATTACATTCATCGGTGTCGTTGGTATACATCCTATTCACAGGGAACATGTCGGTAGGAGCTGTAAGAATAGTATTCTCATGGGGAATCGTTTTAAATTGTGAAGAATTGCAATGCATTTTTAAAGGACAAAACCAAGGAAACCATTATGTTTGCTTATGAATGTAAAGCTGACTATCTAGAACAGATTGAAATAGCAGACGTGATGTGAATCACCAGACCATAGCAGAAGAAGAAGGATTTTGTTTCTCAAGAAATGTCTCTCTCAATGAACAATGCATACAGATTACAGAAATGTCTAAAAGCGTTGTGACAACTGTTTGGCAGGATCACGTAGTTCTAATTACATATGCTTTTTGGCCTCAAATTCATTCATCTGTACACCATAAATGATCTGTTTACAAGAAGGCTATAAGATAGTTATGTAGTCAAAGCAAGCGACGGCTAAGATAAACCAATAGTGCATTAGTGAGGGATAGCTGGGTTTGTATTAAACAATATAAAACCGACTTTCCCTTTCCCGCTATATTTCCCTGTGTTGTTCGAACAACCATTTCAGCACAGTAACACAGTTTTACCACCACCACCACAGAAAGGTGCACTGATCGTTTTTCAGGTCTCTTTCTTCACAAAGGTCTCTGGAAACGCAAAACTGGTGGCACTAGAAGCACATTGTTGATCTGACTGAGGGAAAACTACAGTATCACTGGCCATTGGCCATCATCAGATAGATCTTCTATACATATATACCTGTCTGCCATCACGTCTACAGTTAGGAACTGTACAAAAGTCAACAGTCATCATGTCCCAACTGGAATCCGGTCTTTGAATGATCTGGAGCAGAAGAGGCCTTTGTCGTTGAGGATCGTTAAACTGTTAATATTGTGATCGAAAAGGGACAGAGTTGAATAGAGTGAGTCTGATAAAAACTGTGCAAAACCCCCACAAGATCAACAGCAGTTAAATTACCCTCAGATGTCCTTCATCACCCCTCCTCTCACCTGGTAGTTACTTCGTCTAGACAGGAAGTGGACAGCCTGAACCTTCAATCAGAGGGGAAGGTGGAGGTTTCATAGATCCAAATTCAGAGAGATGTTGTGTTCAGGAAACATCCCTTGAAATTAATCATCCTTCCATTGAAATCAACAATGAGAAAATAATCCTCACCGGTTTTCTACCAGATTCAGGCATATGGGTTATCAAGTACGTAGCGATACAGCTGAAAGTTCTTTAATAGATATTTGGGTGCGTACATAGGCTCTTTAGGGTCTGTGGGTGGGTACTCCCCCACCGAGCCATCGAACCATCCCCCAGTCCGGATCAAGCCCTTGATGTAATTCAGGTCTCGTTTTTCCACGTAGTCGCCCCAGCGGGGGAAGTCTCCATTCTGGGCAGAGATGAGCTTTTCGGAAATTCCCTCTGGTCTGAAGCACCAGGAACAGTGCCAGCCTGCGTAGTGGACGGGGCTCCCAATGGACCAGTGCACCAGGATGTGTCCACTCTCCCTCTGATAGTTCCGGAAACCCGGCATGGAGAAGTATTCCCTGCGCCTCAGTAATATCCCGTTTCCATTGTAGACAGTGAAGAGCATGGCGACAGTGCAGACGGAGTGGACTTCCAGTGTCCCGGGCTGTCTCCAGAAGAAACCATAAAGGGACTTTCTCATGTGGATGGACACAGGTTCCGTCCAGCCATCGTAGAGTTTGAGGAAGAGGATGCCCTCGCGGGCAGGGATCTCGTCTGCATCGTTGATGAGGAAGACATCATCTGGCCTGGCGCCTTGCACCCTGGACATCCCGTCACGGCTTAGAAATGTTCGCAGGTAGTCGTCAGCAATCCACCCGTTCTGCTGGCCACCATTAGGGAAGTGATCGAGGAATACGTAAAGGATCTTGTGCTGCACATAGTTGTAGGTTCCGTTAAGCAGAAGGCGCAGGAAGTGCAGTGGCTTGGAATTTCCGTAGGCTGTGAAGTTTGACTCACACACCAGGAAGAGGTCCACAGCGTCAGCCAACTCATGAAAGCGGGCGTGGAGGAGGTCAAACTCGTGGTTGATATTAATGGCATTGATGACCCTTCGAGGAACCTTTCTTGGTGTCAGACGCGCCTTAGTGGGCAGGTTGGAGTGTTGCACCATGGTGGGGATGCCACAGTGAGGGCCGTGCCAGCCTGGGCGACACATACACTTCCCCAGCCTTTTCCCCCAGGCTGTTTTCTCGTGGGCTGACTTGGGTTCCTCTTGGTGTGCATGCAGGATCTTACGCTGGCCCTCTCCGGGTTCCTGGGCCTTTTGTCCTAAATGGTCTTTGAAAGAAGCCATTTCCGTCCCCTCTCTGAAGCAGTATGCTCCAGACTTGGTGCGCACAAAGAACGGGGTGGGGTCATCGCTAAGATGGAAGCTCCGTTTGTGAAGTTCCCCCCATGGTCCTTTGGGGTCTGGGAGAGTGACCGTCATTCTGTTTACATTCCCTGAGTCAGGCTGCTCCTTGCGCCATGGGTCCTGAGTGGGAGAACAATAGGAGTCAAATGAAACATATCAATGACAATGTCATATAGACCCAAAACAATGTATGGGGAAAGCCATGTCATCTGTCCACTCACCTCACTGCCACGCCCAATCTTTCTCCCCACCTCTGCGTTTCCCTGGTCCTCTGGTTCCCACAGGCCAGTGTCGGAGGGTACAGGCCCAGGTAGAGGCCTCCTCTCTGGGTGAGCATTGTTTGAAGGGTTCCCCTTCCCTCTCCAGAGGAAACTCAGGGCATTGACGGAGGAGGCATACAGCTCACTCAGTATAGGCATGTGGTGGAGCGCCTTGTAGTTGTGAAGCTGGGAGAAGACACACAGAGCAAATGCGCAGAAGAAAAAAGACTTGTGCCTTTGCATCTTCATCCTGAAAAACAAACACACATATACAACTCTTTAGCTAAACTGAAGTTTACAAACTCCTTACTTAACTGTAACTCAGGCATGTGCACATATATGGTTCTACCTGTACAGTCTCCAAAGTTCCCTTTTAGGTGGTGGTATAATTTCCCACCGAAATATATTTCTTTGTATACATTTTTTGTCATTGTTGTTCGCCACCCCCCAATCCGTCCGTTGGTTCCCCGTCCGTTCCTTGCCAGAAGATTCTACCATTACGCTTGTTTAAACTGAGCTGCACTGGGGTCAGAACGCAATAATTTTTTACATTAACCCTTTCTAACCCATAGCGGCCATCAACAGCATTTCTTTAAATTACTATAGCGCCTGCGAATGGCCTAGTTTTTCTAACAATAATATCTGTGTCAATTTCGCAAAATTAACTTGCTAGACACCTAGAAATTTGGGGAATAGCTCACAGATTAGCAAATCATGTCATGATAACTTGGTTGGTACAGGCAAGCACATCAGCGGTGGAGCTCGAGTGATTGGCTAGAGTAATTTGTGTTTATGTTTGGGCTTAGGTTATGGTTTGTCGTATTTGCTAGGTGCAGATAATCATAGGCTATACATTGCCTTGTTTTCCTATTATTTGACAGCTTAGTTGTCGTGTTTGGGTAGTAGATGCCCGCGCAGTGGAGCGCAAATGGTTAGTTGGATATTTGTTTACATAGCCAGCTACCAGTGCCGCAAGATGGCGCCGACAAACATGACAGCTCTGCTTCTAGCACCTAAGCAACTTTGCAGTATTTTGTTATTTCGTATGTTATTTCTTACATTAATAGTTCAGAATGTTTTTTTGTGTTATTACATACAGCCGGAAATAACTTTTGGATATCAGAGCAGCGGTAACTCACCAGCAGTATGACCAGGAATACGACTTTCCAAAATTGTATCCTTTGTTTGCACCCCCCACGGCAATTGAACTTATAACAGAGGCTGTTTTAAAACGCAGTCGGCGGAGAAGAGGTACTTGCAGTGGACTTTTAGTCAGACTCAGGAGGCGAGCACACCATTCACCGCTTCTGAGTATATTACTCACGAATGTTCAGTCTCTGGACAATAAAGTAGACGAGCTCAGGGCGAGGGTCTCCTTCCAGAGAGACATCAGGAACTGTAACACATCATGGCTCTCTCCAGATATACTGTCCCGTCCATACAGCCAGCTGGGTTCTCAGTACATCACGCAGACAGGAATAAAGAACTCTCCGGGAAGAAAAGGGCGGTGGTGTGTTTCATGATTAACCACTGATTGTGATAACGTACAGAAACTCAAGTCCTTTTGTTCACCCGACCTAGAATACCTCACAATCAAATGCCGACCGTATTACCTCCCAAGAGAATTCTCTTCGGTTATAGTCACAGCCGTGTATATTCTGCCTCAAGCCGATACCACGACGGCCCTCAAGGAATTACACTGGACTTTATGCAAACTGGAAACCACATATCCTGGGGCCGCATTTATTGTAGCTGGGGATTTTAACAAAGCAAATTTGAGGAAATCGCTATTGAAGTTCTATCAACACATTGACTGTAGTACTCACGCTGGGAAAACACTCGACCACTGTTATTTTTTTTCCCTTTTAGGATAACACAGTGCCATCAAAGCGACCCGCTATCCAGGACTGTGGGCTCTCATTCTCTGTGGCCGATGTGAGTAAGACATTTAAACGTGTTAACCCTTGCAAGGCTTCCGGCTCAGACGGCATCCCTAGCCGCGTCCTCAGAGCATGCGCAGACCAGCTGGCTGGAGTGTTTACAGACATATTCAATCTCTCCCTATCCCAGTCTGCTGTCCCCACTTGCTTCAAGATGTCCAGCATTGTTCCTGTACCCAAGAAAGCAAAGGTAACTGAACTAAATGATTATCGCCCCATAGCACTCACTTCTGTCATCATGAAGTGCTTTGAGAGGCTAGTTAAGGATCATATCACTTCTACCTTACCTGACACCCTAGACCCACTTAAATTTGCTTACTGCCCCAATATATCCACAGACGATGCAATCGTCCTTGCACTGCTCACTGCCCTATCCTATCTGGACAAGAGGAATACCTGTGTAAGAATGCATTTCATTGACTATAGCTCAGCCTTCAACACCATCGTACCTTCCAAGCTCATCATCAAGCTCGGGGCCCTGGGTCTGAATCCCGCCCTGTGCAACTGGGTCCTGGACTTCCTGATGGGCCGCCCTCAGGTGGTGAAGGTAGGAAACAACACCTCCACTTCACTGATCTTCAACACAGTGGCCCCACAAGGGTGTGTGCTCAGCCCTTTCCTGTACTCCCTGTTCACCCATGACTGCGTGGCCACACACGCCTCCAACACAATCATCAAGTTTGCAGATGACACAACCACAGTAGGCTTGATGACCAACAAAGACGAGACAGCCTACAGGGAGGAGGTGAGGGCCCTGGCGGAGTGGTGCCAGGAAAATAATCTCTCCCTCAATGTCAACAAAATGAAGGAGCTGATCGTGGACTTTGGGAAAAAGCACGCCCATCTCCACGTTGACGGGACTGCATTGGAGAAGGTGGAAAGCTTCAATTTCCTCAGCGTACACATCACTGACGATGTGAAATGGTCCACCCACACAGACAGTGTGGTGAAGACCCTCACAAACTTTTACAGATGCACAATTGAGAGCATCCTGTTGGCCTGTATCACCGCCTGGTACGTTAACTGCACCGCCCACAACCGCAGGGCTCTCCAGAGGGTGGTGCGGTCTGCCCAATGCATCACCGGGGACACACTGCCTGCCCTCCAGGACACCTACAACACCCGCTGTCACAGGAAGGCCCCAAAAAAAGATAATCAGGGACATCAACCACCTGAGCCACTGCCTGTTCACCCCGCTATCATCCAGAAGGCGAGGTCAGTAGAGGTGCACCAAAGCTGGGACCGAGAGACTGAGAAACAGCTTCTATCTCAAGGCCATCATACTGTTAAATAGCCATCACTATTACATCACCTTAGAGGCTGCTACCCTATATACATAGACATAGAATCACAGGTCACTTTAATAATGTTTACATACTGCTTTACTCATTTCATATGTATATACTGTATTCAATTAGTTAATGCATTGCTTGTCCGACATTGCTTGTCCTAATATTGATATATTTCTTAATGCAATTATTTTACTTTTAGATTTGTGTGTATTGTTAGATATTACTGCACTGTTGGAGCTAGGAACACAAGCATTTTGCTACACCCGCAATAACATCTGATAAATATGTGTATGCGACCAATAACATTTCATTTCATTTGATTTGAGTTGCTTGTTTTGTCCTGTTTCTACCGATACAATTCATTTTGAAACTGTCCCATCTTCGTAACTAATCAGTGAACTCTGTAATTAGTCTGTCAGGCAAAAAAGCAGGAGTTGATGTGGAGTAGAGAGCGTGTGTGTGTGTGTGTGTGTGTGTGTGTGTGTGTGTGTGTGTGTGTGTGTGTGTGTGTGTGTGTGTGCGTGTGTGCGTGCGTGCGTGCGTGCGTGCGTGCGTGCGTGCGTGCGTGCGTGCGTGCGTGCGTGCGTACGTACGTGCGTGTGCGCGTGTGTGTGTGTGTAATACGAATTTGTCCTACAAATCTTTTATTGTCTCTGAACAGTTGTTGGGTTTGTATCTTCTCTCTTTATCTGTCTCTATCTACTTGCTGCATTCACTGAACTGTTGTCAAAGTAGTCTACTATTTCTACATTTTGTTTCAGGCCTGGTCTGTAATAAATCTTATTGAGAGAGGTTACCTACATTTTGAAATAGTCTCTGAATAGTTGTTTGCATTTTTACATTGTAACATAAGTATGAATCGTTGCCAATCCAATAGCCTTGTCACGCCCTGATCTGTTTCACCTGTTCCTGTGATTGTCTCCACCCTCTCCAGGTGTCGCTTATTTTCCCTGGTCTATTTATCCCTGTGTTTCCTGTCTCTCTGTGCCAGTTTGTCTTGTATGTTTACTCAAGTCAACCAGCTTGTTTTTCCCCGTACTCCTTTTTGCTGTTCTCCTTTTTCTAGTCCTCCTGGTTTTGACCCTTGCCTGTTTCTGGACTCTGTACCCACCTGCCTGACCTTTCTGCCTGTCTTGACCACGAGCCTGTCTGCCGCTCTGTACCTCCTGGACTCTGCTCTGGTTTTGACCTTTTGCCTGTCCACGACCAATCTCTTGCCTACCCCTTTGGATTATTAAACATTGTAAGACTCCAACCTTCTGCCACCTGTGTCTGCATCTGGGTCTCGCTTTGTGCCTTGATAAGCCTATTTTGTGTGGGTTTTGAAATACTTTCTGAATATTGTCCTGTGGTCATATTTTGGTATTTTTATGTAAATATTCATAAGTATAATATATTATATTTGGTACATTTTAACTGAGTAATTTTGTAAAATGTAATACAACTTAAATACTCTATTCTCAGTAATCTACAGCAGCATTGTAAAATTCTATTGGGGTCTTAAGGGTTTTTAAACACTGTGGAGCCGGTGTGAAACATGGGTCTGAAAACATACCTCAATGCAATGATGGTGTATGCCACTGTACTCAATGTTACCATTATCCACACTGATACATTGAAATACTGCTAGTTTCCCAGAACTTCTCTTTTCATGCTAGCTTGCAGTAGCCACTGCAGCCATTTTGGAATGGATCAAAGGAGCTGATTGGCTGACACTGCCATTCCAAAATGGCTAGGGTGGCTACTGCTAGCTAGCATGAGGACAAAAAGGGCAGCTTTTTGGGATGAGTAAGCTCGATTTATCTAACTAACAGATTTACACCAACGTCAATGATCAGCTGATAGCCCACCCTCTTTTCCCGATACCAATCATGTCTTTAGGAGGGACTGTAACTAGCTTGCTTACAAGTTGTGGTGAGTGTGGTGTGGCCCATTTTCCATTTTGAGCACCTGCCCACTGAAAGGTAGGCCTACAAACTTTGAAGAGATTTTGGTATTGTATGCCTGCTCATATCTCCCGAGTGGCACAGCGGTCTAAGGCACTGCATCTCAGTGCTACAGACACCCTGGTTCGAATCTAGGCTGTATCACAACAGGTCGTGATTGGGAGTCCCATAGGGCGGTGCACAATTGACCCAGCGTTGTCTGGGTTTGGTCGGTGTAGGCAGTCATTGTAAATAAGAATTTGTTCTTAACTTCCCTAAGGTAGGGGGCACTATTTTCACTTCTGGATGAAAAGCGTGCCCAAAGTAAACTGCCTGCTACTCAGGCCCAGAAGCTAGGATATGCATATAATTGGTAGATTTGGATAGAAAACACTCTAACGTTTCCAAAACTGTTAAAATAATGTCTGTGAGTATAACGGAACTGCTTTGGCAGGCAAAAACCTGAGAAAAATCCATCCAGGAAGTGGGATTTCTTTTATGTTTGTAGTTTTCTATTGAATGCCATTACAGTATCCATTGACTTAGGACTCAAATTGCACTTCCCGTGGCTTCCACTAGATGTCAACAGTCTTTAGAAATTGTTTCACGCTTGTATTCTGAAAAATGATAGAGTAAGACCACTCTGAATGAGTGGACCCTACAGTGTCCCAGAGGTTTTTCATGCGCAAGACCGAGAGCGTGCCTTTCTTGTCTACTTTTTATATTGACAACGTTATTGTCCAGGTGAAATATTATCGATTATTTAGGCTAAAAACAACATGAGGATTGATTATAAACATCGTTTGACATGTTTCTACAAACTTTACGGATACTTTTTGGATTTTTCGTCTGCCTTTTGAGAGCCTGTGGATTACTGAACAAAACTGTGGTTTTGCTAGATACAGGGACTTTGCTAGATACCTTAGATTCATTTAGATTCTGTTGAAGCGATTGAATACGATTTCTGAGTTGTAAGAGCTTAAAGAAATTGGCCTTGGATATGAATGACAGTCGAGAGCCATCATAGTACACATGCACAAAAATCACGATGCCACTTTGGAACCAGGACTTAAAGCTGTTGTCATTGTAACCCCCAAAACTGTGCCCCTACTGTAACTGAGCTTTGTAGGATGTAAAACAGGGGTGACCACATACAGTACCAGTCAAACATTTGGACACACCTACTCATTCCAAGGTTTTTCTTTAAATTACTATTATCTATATTGTAGAATAATAGTGAAGACGTCAAAAACTATGAAATAACACATATGGAATCATGTAGTAACCAAAAAAGTGTTAAACAAATCAAAATATATGTTATATTTGAGATTCTTCAAAGTAGCCACCCTTTGACACAATGACAGCTTTGCACACTCTTGGCATTCTCTCAACCAGCTTCCTGAGGTAGTCACCTGGAATACATTTCAATGAACAGGTGTGCATTGTTAAAAGTACATTGTGGAATATCTTTCCTTAATGCATTTGAGCCAATCACCTGTGTTGTGACAAGGTTGGTTTGGTATACAGAAGATAGTCCTATTTGGTAAAAGACCAAGTCCATATTATGACAAGAACAGCTCAAATAAGCAAAGAGAAATTACAGTCCATCACTTTAAGACATGCAGGTCAGTCAATGCGGGAAATTTCAAGAACTTCTAAACTTTCTTCAAGTGCAGTCGCAAAAACCATCTATGATGAAACTGGCTCTCATGAGGACCGCCACAGGAAAGAAAGACCCAGAGTGACCTCTGCTGCAGAGGATAAGTTCATTAGAGTTACCAGCCTCAGAAATTGCAGCCCAAATAAATGCTTCACAGGGTTCAAGTAACAGACACATCTCAACATCAACTGTTCAGAGGAGAATGCATGAATCAGGCCTTCATGGTTGAATTGCTGCAAAGAAACCACTACTAAAGGACACAAATAAGAAGAAGACTTGCTTGGGCCATGAATAATGATCAATGGACAGTAGACCGGTGGAAATCTGTCCTTTTCGGTTCCATCCGCCTTGTCTTTTGTGAGATGCAGAGAAGGTGAACGGATGATCTCCGCATGTGTGTTTCCCACCGTAAAGCATGGAGGAGGAGGTGTGATGGTGTGGGGTGCTTTTCTGGTGACACTGTCAGTGATTTATTAAAAGTTCATGGCACACTTAACCAGCATGGTCATCTGGTTTGCGCTTAGTGGGACTGTCATTTGTTTTTCAACAGGACAATAACCCAACACACCTCCAGGCTGTGTAAGGGCTATTTGACCAAGAAGCAGAGTGATGGAGTGCTGCATCAGATGACCTGGCCTCCACAATCACCCGACCTCAACCTAATTGAGATGGTTTGGGATGAGTTGGAATGCAGAGTGAAGGAAAAGCAGCCAACAAGTGCTCAATGTGGGAACTCCGTCAAGACTGTTGGAAAATCGGGGGACACCGATCCCGTAGAGGTAAAATAAATATTTTTAAGCCTTGAGGCAATTGAGACAGGGATTGTGTATGTGCCATTTCGAGGGTGAATGGGGCAAGACAAAATATTTAAGTGGCTTTTGAATGGTGTGTGGTGGTAGGTGCCAGGCTCACCGCTTTGAATGTGTCAAGAACTGCAACGCTGCTGGGTTTTTGACGCTCAAAAGTTTATTGTGTGTATCAAGAATGGTCCACTCAGTGTATACTGTACACAGCATGTAAACGGTTATGGACATCAGTGCAATGTATCACTCTCACAAACCCTGCGTGGGGGAGCATGCGTAGACTGTCACATACATTTGTTGACCCATTCCACCATTATTGGCCTGGTCCCATTTCTGCCTTCCATGGAAACTTCTGTTGTTGACAGTTGCTGTTAGACAAATACCTAAGAACATGTCAGAGCAAATTGACTTATTTCCATTGCTCAACACTGCAACCTCTAATCTTTTGTGTGTGTGTGTGTGTGGGTGGAGATGTTATCAAGTAAGATAGTTTTTCTCAGACACAATACGAGCACTGTGGGAATGCGGAGATAGCCTATCCCTACACTTTATAATGAAGCAGGGTGGCAGGTAGCCTAGCGGTTAGAGCATTGGGCCAGTAACCGAAAGGCAGCTAGTTCAAATCCCCAAGCCAACAAAGTACACAATATGTGTCATTCAGCAAGGCACTTAACCCAAATTGCTTCAGGGTTGCTGTTGATAATGGCTGATCATGGCCATGATCCCACTCTCCTAGGGTGTCTTTGGGATATGCAACAAAGAAAAACATTTCCAATTAATACACACTTGTACATGTGTGAAATAGGACAAATAAATATAGACACCCACTTAATCCACTTTGCAACTTCTTACCTTTATTTATAGCTTATAAGAAATCCTGCTATGCCTTCCGACGAACCATCAAACAAGCACAGCGTCAATACAGGACTAAGATGCTCGTCGGACGTGTCAGGACCTGCAAACCATTACAGACTACAAAGGGAAGCACAGCCGAGAGCTACCCAGTGACATGAGCCTTGCGGACAAGCTAAACTACTTCTATGCTCGCTTCGAGGCAAATAACACTGAAACATGTATTAGAGCACCAACTGTACAAGGAAGACTGTGTGATCAAGCTCTACGCAGCCGACGTGAGTAAGACCTTTAGACAGGTCAACATTCACAAGGTCGCAGGGCCAGACAGATTACCAGGATGTGTACTGCGAGCATGCACTGACCAACTAGCAAGTGTCATCACTGACATTTTCAACCTCTCTCTGTCCGAGTCTGTAATACCAACATGTTTTAAGCAGACCACCACCGTGCCCAAGAACACTAAGGTAACCTGCCTAAATGACTACCGACCCGTAGCACTCACATCTGTAGCCATGAAGTCCTTTGAAAGGCTGGTATTGGCTCACATCAACACCATCACCCCAGAACCCCTAGACCCACTCCAATTTGCATACCGCCCCAACAGATCCACAGATGATGCAGTCTCTATTGCACTCCACACTGCCCTTTCTCACCTGGACAAAAGGAACACCTATGTGAGAATGCTATTCATTGACTACAGCTCAGCATTCAACACCATAGTGCCCTCAAAGCTCATCAATAAGCTAAGGACCCTGGGACTAAACACCTCCCTCTGCAACTGGATCCTGGACTTCCTGACGGGCCGCCACCAGGTGGTAAGGTTAGGTAACAACACATCCGTCACGCTGATCCTCAACACAGGGGCCCCTCAGTGGTGCGTGCTCATCCCCCTCCTGTTCTCCCTGTTCACTCATGACTGCACGGCCAGGCACGACTCCAACACCATCATTATATTTGCCGACAACATCCAGACAGCCTATAGGGAGGAGGTCAGAGACCTGGCCGTGTAATGCCAGGACAACTACCTCTCCCTCAACGTGATCAAGACAAAGGAGATGATTGTGGACTACAGGAAAAAGAGGACCGAGCATGCCCCCATTCTCATCGAAGGGGCTGCAGTGGAGCAGTTTGAGAGCTTCAATTCCTTGGTGTCGACATCAACAACAAACTAACATGGTCCAAGCACACCATGACAGTCATGAAGCGGGCACGACAAAACCTATTCCCCCTCAGGAGACTGAAAAGATTTGGCATGGGTCCTCAGATCCTCAAAAGGTTCTACAGCTGCACCATCAAGAGCATCTTGACTGGTTGCATCACTGCCTGGTATTGCAACTGCTCGGCCTCCGACCGCAAGGCACTTCAGAGGGTAGTGCGAACGGCCCAGTACATCACTGGGACCAAGCTTCCTGCCATCCAGGACCTCTATACCAGGCGGTGTTAAGAGGAAGGCCCTAAAAATGATTAAAGACTCCAGCCACCCTAGTCATAGACTGTTCTCCCTGCTACCACGTGGCAAGTGTTCCCGGTGCACCAAGTCTAGGTCCAAGAGGCTTCTAAACAGCTTCTACCCCCAAGCCATAAGACCCCTGAACATCTGATCAAATGGCTACCCAGACTATTCGCATTGCCCCCCCCCCCTCTCCACACCACTGCCGCTCTCTGTTGTTATCTATGCATAGTAACTTTAATTAACTCTACCTACATGTACATACTACCCTCACACATTGACTCCGGCACCGGCACCCCCCTGTATATATTGTTATTTTTTATCTCTTATTCTTATCCGTATTTTTTTAACTACATTGTCGGTTAGGGCCTCGTAAATATGCATTTCACTGTAAGGTCTACACCTGTTGTATTCGGCGCATGTGACTAATAACATTGGAATTGATTCGATTTGATTTACTAAAACCCGAAAGCATCTAAAACCCGAAAGCATGATCTGACAGTTTACATTGTAGTAGTGTCAGGTTTAACAGTACCTATCACCATTCTGGAATTTTATTTGAACGACCAAAGAGAAAAATAACTATTGCATGTGAACGCAAGTTCAACTCAATTGCAACTGAATGTTTTGTAAACAAATGGAGAAAACGTGTAGGTAAAACTGGTCCATGCGATTACAGAATGGAAGAACAGCGTGATAAGTTGACCTGAAGAAACCTTTAGCCCTGCTGCATGGGAGCCCTTACTAGAGAAGGGCAGGCAGAACTGCGTACACACACACTTGATCCTCCGGTGAGCTGCTTCGTTAAAACGGGTGGGGACAGGCTACTTCTGCAGTCTCACAGTGCTCGTAGTGTGTCTGAGAAAAACTATCATCAGTGACGACATCCACAACCACACACACACACACACACATGCAGAGGCTGCGGTGTGTTGAGCAATGGAAATAAGTCCGTTTTCTCTGACACGTTCTTACGTTTTTAGGAACACAAGGTTCGGTGGGAATCAGAATTGCAACCAGGCCAATTATGGTGGAACGTTACCAGTGGGACGTACTACTACAGTACAATGGGGAAAAAAGGGAACAGACTTAATATGTGCCCTGGTCAAAAGTAGAGCACTATAAAGGGAATATGGTGCCATTTGGGATGCAGCCTTAAAGGAAGGTCACAACTACATAGTTCACATAAAAACAGATCATATAGGAGATATGAACCCCACCTCCTGGTCCACAATATACTGTGAGACTGATTGACCCGCAGTATCAGTTCACGGACCATCTTCATTTCCTGATGTCACGATCGTGTGGAGGAGAGACGGACCAAGGCGCAGCGTGTGCAAAATACATCTTCTTTATTTTAAGAAGAGAGAAAAAACAAGCGAACAACTAATCACGAACTAACAAAATAACAAAATTGACGACCGTGAAGCTAATAATACAGATAGTGCTGACACAAACACTACACATAGACAATTACCCACAAACACCTAAAGCCTATGGCTACCTTAAATATGGCTCCCAATCAGAGACAACAATAACCAGCTGTCTCTGATTGAGAACCAAATCAGGCAACCATAGACTTTCCTAAACACCTACACTCAACCATAGACATACCTAGACACATACACTCAACACAAACCCATACACTACAACCAACACCCCCTATACCATATAATCACCCAAAACACACACATACCCCATGTCACACCCTGACCTAACTAAAATAATAAAGAAAACAAATAATACTAAGGCCAGAGCGTGACACCTGACCAATCGCTCTTTGCTCTCGACAATACACCTGCCGTAGGCAACATGATCCAAAAATATCCCCATGACAAATCCAAATCAGAAATCATGGTCTCACAGTATAATGGGAATTTTCAGGTGAACCAAAAGGAGAGCAGTTGTTGATAATATCCAAGTATATTACAAGAATTCAGCAAGAACACCTCCAGAGCAGAAGCAAATACATTCTGTAACGAGGCAGCCCTTATACATTAATCACACAGCATTTTCAATGTTCCGTAAACATCAGACAGCTTGTAGGAAGTCACAACATCAGCTACACACATAACCACACAGTGTCATAGATAAACTATCAGTGTGTCCTTGAATCCAGTCTGGCGTCAAGCCTTAACCACAACATGCAACACTGTCACACTTTGATACTGACAGTTAAACAGGTAAGAAAATCAGTACTCAGTTACAACAGATAATCATAAACTAACAAGTGACAACTACTTAATTAAATATGGTACTTAAACATATATGGTTAACCCCTGTTTCGCTTCCTCCAAGAGAATATGTATCTGTCTGTGTAACGATACTCTAAATCCTCCTTCTCCTCAGACGAGGAGAGGAGAGAGGGATCTGAAGACCAATGTGCAGCGAGGTATGATGACATGATTTATTTAAGACACGACAAAACAACGAAGACAGAAAACGAACTATACTTGAATAAACTACAAAACAAATAAACGATGAAAACAGACCTGGACACGAACTTACATATAACGTGAAGAACACACGAACAGGTACACGACTACAAACAAACGCTACAGTCCCGTGTGGCACGAACATACATACAGACACAGGAGACAACCACCCACAACGAACACTGTGAAACAACCTACCTAAATATGACTCTCAATTAGAGGAACGCCAAACACCTGCCTCTAATTGAGAGCCATACCAGGCAACCCTTAAACCAACATAGAAACAGACAACATAGAATGCCCACCCAAACTCACGTCCTGACCAACTAACACATACAACAAACTAACAGAAATAGGTCAGGAACGTGACAGTCTGTGTCTTCCCGCACATACAATCATGTTTTTTTTACATATCAATTCATAAACACAGGAAATAAAATACAGGAAAAATACAAATCAAATAATGTCCTATTGCACACAGCCTTTGAGTAATGTGACAGATGAAATGTGGAAATGTGACAATGCCTATCAGGGGTTGACATTAA
Organism: Salvelinus alpinus; assembly: GCF_045679555.1. Lineage (NCBI taxonomy): Eukaryota > Metazoa > Chordata > Actinopteri > Salmoniformes > Salmonidae > Salvelinus > Salvelinus alpinus. The sequence goes on along the minus strand of NC_092086.1, from coordinate 55,159,385 downwards.
GGGTTGCCCTAATACCCAGAGCAAGGGAATGGAAGTTGAACTCAGCAGTCAGGCAAGTTGAGTTTTCTCTGTGGGTGACATTTTTGACTGAAAACAACTGCAGAAAATAACAGAAGCCTAAAACTGCAAAAAATGATTTTTTGTATTTTTGCGTGTAAATAGATAATTTATAATTTCGAAGAAAGTGATTATAATATTCCAGCAGCCATAAAATACTCCTGACTTTCCTGATTGGCAAGTGCATTTCTATCCCTGCCTATGAACATTAAATATAGATGTTATAACAGAGGAATTGACTGAAAAGTTGCCTCACTTATACCTTAAGTATACTACGTCCCAATATCAACTTCCCCACAACACTTCCCCATGATACTGTAATAGCTGTCATCATTGACTCTATAGAATGAGTGCCAGTCTGTTTGTGCCACCATGCCAACTCATTGTCACACATTGTCATGGCAAATGTGTAAGTAAGTGAACTATGTAGCTTGTGGAAGGCTACCCGAAACGTTTGACCCAAGTTAAACAATGTAAAGGCAATGCTACCAAATACTAATTGAGTGTATGTAAACTTCTGACCCATTGGGAATGTGATGAAAGAAATAAAAGCTGAAATAAATAATTCTGTCTACTATTATTCTGACATTTCACATTCTTAAAATACAGTGGTGATCTTAACTGACCTAAGACAGGGTTTTTACTTGAATTAAATGTCAGGAATTGTGAAAAACTGAGTTTAAATGTATTTGGCTAAGGTGTATGTAAACTTCCGACTTCAACTGTAAGTACATGAAAGTGAAAATGAATAGCAACAAATCTAGAGAGGTATCTTATTAATAATTAACTCCAAACAGAACAAAATCCATTGAAACGTTCCCAAATACTGTAAAAAGAGAGAGGGAGAAAAAAACTGAGATTGAGAGAGAGAGAGAGAGAGAGAGAGAGGGAGAAAAAAATCACTAAAGGTGATAAAACATACCTCCCTTGCAGGAAAAGTCTAGCCATGCTGGTTTGTTGGCAAGTGGAGCCCAACTGTTATTTCAGATTTTCTTCACATTGTACGGTAGGTCTCCAAAGCTTCCTTAGTTACTCTGCTATTTGAACTAGTCGGTAGAGCTTCCATACAGCGGCAGGTGGTAGGTGGCATCTATATTGACTGTTGCCATTCAGGCTATCAAACTGGATTTACAACAGCACAGAGAGAGAAAGAAAGAAAGAAAGAGTGAAATAGAAAAGCAGGGTGGAACCCTTGGTGGAACAGCTACACATCTTTCCTGTACTTTGCCTCTGGGGTCTTCATGTCCGTCACAAGTAAGTGCACGCACATGCACAGTACTCACACAAACAAGCGCACACACACCTACACACCCACCCACCCACACTGACACAAAAACACACAGGCACGTGCGCGCACACAGACACAGATGCATGCACGCAAGCATAGAAACACAAGCATGCACAAAAAAAACACACACGCATGCACACAGGTGGCCATTCCAAAACAAATAAGGAACAGCTTTACATATCACTTCACATTCACTCTTACCAATCTGCAGCACAATGAATGAAGACTGTCTGTTCACTGTGCTGCATAAGATTTGTGAGAATGGGGAAATATGACAACAGGAAAGCAATGGGCTGACAAAGTATCCAGGCTTCATTCCACCATACATGCATGTGGTAATGTTGTGCAACACTAAATAAGGAACAATGAACTTATTAATAACATACTCTACACTTCCTCTCCACCCTCCTCTCCTCTTACCTTCTACTAGATGTTCTCAGAAGTGCTTGGCAGAGTTACCAGGGCAGAACCAGAGGACCATGTAAGCATAGGCCCATCAGACTGAAGCGGCATCTGTAATCTCCTCAATGCCCACTGAGCAAATATGCTAGCTGGGATTTGTTGGGGATGAACTAGGTTGGAAACCCCCCCCGCCCCACACACACACATACAGTACAGGCACGCGTGCACACACAAAGATGCACGATTACAAGTACACACACACAGATGCATGCATGCAAGAGAGATTAAAGTAGATGTCACGCGTCAAAATTTTGATTGATGACCCTATGTGAACCTATGTGAACCTATGTGACCCTAGTGGTTAGGTGGGGGCTTTGGGTTGAGTAAGTGACCAGATGTCAGGTCAACCGTCAAAAGCCTGATTTATGACCCTATGTAATGATTTATGACCCTATGTCCTGTAGAAGGGTGCATGCCAATATTTGGGCTTCAGGTCAGGACATCGTGGGGGTTCGGGGTGGGGTGAGTAAGTGACCAGGTGTCAGGTCAACCTGTTACTGTTTCTCACGGTTTGGGTGGTTAATGAACATTTCAAAGAGGATGACCCCACACCCCCCCTATTTTATAGCCCTCCGGGGTTGTTGTCTAGGAAACACGACTGTCAAAGCATTGGTACGGCCTCCACCTTATAAAGCCGCTGAACAATTCATGTTTAAGAGTGCACAAGATCTTAAGAATAACCATGGATTTTGGGATCGGTGACAAAGAAGTGATGACTGTAACAACTGAAGCAGGCCCTCGGGTTGCCCATAGAGCAAGGGCAAAGTATCAACCCGCAATATATGATGCGCCAAAAAAAACGTTTTTTAAATGTGTATAGAACCCAAATACCGCCAGCAAATGCTCTGAAAGATCAAGTGTTGATGTCTAATGGCCAGCTGTGGGGGTATCGGTTTGATTACCTGGCCTGTAGAGTGACCCTCTATACGGTAGATGAAGGAGAAGAATATACAGACCAGACTGTAGGCTTGGAATATGGTGTTGAAGACTGGTCGGTTTTTCGCAAGGTTGTGTGTCCTGAACTGAGCCTTATCACCAAGGGGTATAGTGTGTTCACGGGCCACGAGACCCGTTGGGAAGGTACCCCTGACTCCTCAGGACAAATATTTCACAGGGTGAAAATACAAAGACAGAATGGACGTCCGTGCGGCGGCGTGGAGTTCTATATCGGCACCGAGGCAATCCGAAACCTCAACATTAGGGGTGGTGGCCTGACTGGGGATACCCGACTGCGTCTGCTTATTCCTTTTAAAAGTTGGGATGTAATGGAATTGAAAATGTTGCAGCCGTTGGATGCTCTCTTTGTACAGAGCCAACAGCGGCAGAGCCTTGTTCATTTAAAGAAGTGCATAATATATACGAATCGTAAAGATTACGAGGCAAAAGAGACTCAAGAAGATACAGCGTCAGAAGAAAACTAAGTAAGCGGATGCTTTAACCACGCCCCAGATACCCAATGGCCTTGTTCTACAATAAAAAGAAAAAAGCAGCCAGTTCTTCATTTCATCATACACCATGGATCTCCAGACCATCTACGAGGACGTAGCTACGTCATGGGGGCCAGACACTAAGGACTCTATGCCACGAAGCCCGACACTCTACGCACCCCTGGCAAGACCCGAGACACCCCCTACATTTACCCAGCCTGAGGATGTGTTTGATGGGGTGGCCAGTACTATTTTTGTGGATACCATCAAGGCCTCTGTAGCTACACTTTTAGACGTGGCGATTGGCGAATATATACGAGAAAAATGCATCGTCTGTGAGATCAATCATCCCAGCCAGCGTCGTCATCCTTGCCTCTACGACCCTCCTAGATACTACTTTTTCAATCATTTTGAGGAGCTGGTGAAAAGACTGTGGTCCTGCCGTTTTATACCAGCGCTGGTCATCGCCCTGGAGTCTATGGGTCTTGTGCCGTCTATCCCTAGAGTTTACGGGGTAACCGAAGCCTTCCTACATGAACTGAAGGAGGCCATCTTCATCCACGAGAAACTCAAAGAAATCCGACACACCCTGGTGGACGACAACAAATACAGGGAAGCTGTGGTGGCTGATGTGATGCTTTTCTGGCTCAATAAATCCCAAGAGACCGAGTGACATTTTGTTTATTTAGAGCTATGGGTAACTATGTGTCTACGATGTTTGAGCGAATAAATACCTTTTTTCTTTTGAGAGACCTTACATATGTTATGCATCAGATTATTGAAAATAAAGTGAACAAGGGATCGTTCTACACGACACACAATACCTGGGCTAATGTAGAGCGTTTGTTGAAAATGGAGCAAATCATGAAACATGTCCGACATACGGGCGAGAGTTTACAATGGACACATATGGTATCAAGGCTTGTTGAGGATTCTGAAGAACTAGAAATAACATTGTCTAAGATTTTACATTATTTGTTTGAACCACCCTTTAATGTGAATGTGTATCATATTTGTTGTTTATATACTTATATATCAGACGTGTGTGTTTTAAAAATTCAGCGACACAAACCTGTAAATCTAAACCATATATACAGGGTGTTGCATGCTGTGATTGTTGAGAAAACCGGGACTTGTATCTTGCAACAAATCCTGAATTGTCTGTATACGTAATACTTGTTGCATTCTTAAAATAAAAATTCACAAACTGAAATGTTGTCGTTATATGAAAGTGGCTCATTACAGTTATTGTACCTCAGAGAGGCAAGAAGGATGGCTGAGCAGCTGTTGAAAAACATATATTATAATCCCGCTAACCCCGGATCTTATGGGGGTAAAGAGCGTTTACAGAGAGCTATAGTCGAAGAAACAGGTAGTCTGTTAAGCGATGCTAAAGTGAATGAGCAAGATGCCTACACTCTACATAAACCTGTAAGAAAACAATTTCCAAGAAATATAGTTTTTTCTACGCATCCCTTATCCCAATTTCAGGCGGATCTATGTGACATGCAGTCCCTTGCCGATAAAAATGATGGAAATCGCTACATGCTAACGGTTATAGATATTTTCTCTAAATTAGCCTATGTAAGGGTGTTAAAAAATAAGAGCGGGGCAGAGGTGACCCGGGCCTTTGAATCGATCTTGAAGGCAGGAGGCGCACCCAAGAAAGTGCAGACTGATGGCGGAAAAGAATTTTTTTATAAAACATTTCAGAAGCTAATGAATAAGTATAATATAGTACATTTTGCTACAGGCTCTGATTTGAAAGCTTCGGTTGTGGAACGCTTTAATAGGACTTTGAAAGAGCGGATGTGGAGATATTTTACAGCTCACAACACCCACAGATATACAGACATAGTTCAGGATTTAGTAAACGGGTACAACAACAGCTACCATAAGAGTATACGTATGAAGCCCTCTGAGGTCTCTTCGGAAAACTCTTTTCAAGTCTTTAAAAATCTGTATGGTTTGTTCCCACTTCGCCGTAAGAAAAAAATGACTTTTAAATTCCTATTGGGTGACTTGGTGCGTATATCAAAGTTGAGGGGTGTTTTCGACAAAAAATACGAACAAGGTTTTAGCTCGGAGTTGTTTACCGTTACAGAATGTCTGCCACGCATACCCCCGGTCTACAAGTTAAAATATTATGACGGGGATCTGATAGAGGGATCTTTTTATGAGAAGGAATTACAGAAGGTCCAGTTGGGTAAAGACAAAGTCTTTCACGTGGAGGAGATTCTAGATCAGAAGAGAGAAAAGGGTAAAAAATGGTTGCTGGTCCGCTGGAAAAACTGGCCCCAAAAGTTCAACAGTTGGGTATTGGAGCATGATGTGGTGGAGGCAACGGGTGTTAACTTAAACCCACAGTCATGATAACTAGCGCATCATTCGCGTGTACACAGTTGGGAATCATGGAACACAGCGGCTTCTACCTGACTCTCCCCAGTAATGCGTCGGCACAGATATATCGTAATAATCAGAGTTCGAATTATACGACCAATTTTCCAAAGCCTATAGAGTTATCAGAGGCTTGGGAAGTAGGTCTCAGCGAGATTACATACCCCCATAGTTGGTATAATATCAAAGCTAAGGACCGTGATTTTTATTGCAAAAGGTTATCGGAACCTGCGAAACTTATTAAGCTTAAAAAAGGTTTCTATAGAACCGTCGACAGGATCGTCTCAGAGTTGAATGAACACCTAACCCTGAACAAGATGGAAATATTCCTATTCTACTATCCAATCCATAAAAGGATACAAATCTCAGGGCCTGCTAACGGAGGTATAAAGACCAGCGGTAATTTATCCTACATGTTGGGGATGGGTCCCAATAAATGGACGTATGTGAACGATAAATTATTCCCATTCCCTGCGGATATACATGCAGGCTTTTACAACATATTTGTGTATACCGACATCATAACCTATCAAAGGGTCGGAGACACATGTGTGCCCCTCCTGCGAACAGTTCATATAGACGGAAAGGATGGGGACATCGTCACTGTCAATTATGACAAGCCGCACTACGTACATGTCAGCAAGAACTATATTGAAAACATTCTGGTTGAGCTTAAAACGGATCAGAACGAAAACATTGAATTTACTTATGGTAAAACGATTGTAAAACTCCACTTTAGACCCACCAAAACCTCTCTACATATATAATATCTGTATTATATTTATAAACATAATACAAATAAAAGAGTTATGGAGCACCATCAGCTCGACCCTAACCGTTATGTTTCATACTATGTGGATCAAGTGGGTAATGGACTACCAGGATATCATGGAGCACCGACAATGTATGGTGCGGGGATAGGCGGTATATTCCGTAACCTCTTTAGGATGGTTTTACCGTTTATGAAGAGAGGCTTCAGCATAGCCAAACCACATTTAAAATCCGCGGCTAAAAATATAGTAAGTGAGGTTGTAGCCAATGCTATGACCCGAAGGGCGTCACCAGATGTGGAGCATCAAGAAGGCTCGGGGCTTATGATATTGTCTCGAAGACCAAAAAAGAGACCCCCAGGTTTAAGGCGCAGGCCGGCACCTAAAAAGCGGCGGTTAACTGTTAAAAGAACCTCAGTAAGTCAAAGACGTGGTAAAGTAAGGAGGTCTGAACCAAAAAAGGCTAAAAGAATACTAGGAAGTATTTTCTAAAAGAATAAGTGACATGGCTCTTTTACACCGAATGTCCTCTGAAGCTATAAAGACAGAACTCGATCTTTTCACGGCACCGTTAACGCAGCATTCAATAGATAGATCCAGTTATGTGGAGATAGCCCCTCTCTCGGCTATTACCGATAACGAGCCTATCAAATTTTTCATACCAGGCCACGGTGACAACTATCTGGACCTCAACAACACCTTGGTGCATTTACGTCTAAAAGTGACCAAAAGAGATGGGTCTAATATTGCAGGCGATGCCAAAGTGAGTCTCATTAATTACCCCTTGGCCACCATTTTCTCCCAAGTTGATGTGACCTTGGGTGAACGCCTAATCAGTCAAAGCAGCGCCACATACCCTTATAGAGCCATCATGGAGTGTTTACTAAACTACTCCGAAGACACTCTCAAAACACAATTTAGCGCCGGGCTGTTTAGCAAGGATACTGCAGGAGCCTCTATGGAATCGACAGACCCTTCCACCGGTGCAAACAAAGGACTAGCGGCACGAGCTCGCTACTGCGCCGAATCTCGAGAGTTTCATTTGCTAGGCCCTATACACTCTGACATTTTCTTTCAAGAACGGTTACTCTTAAATCCGGTTGATTTAAGATTAAAATTAACCAGGGCCAAGGATGAGTTTTGCCTGATGTCTCCCCAAGACGGGGATTTTAGTTTGAAAGTGTTGGGGGCCACCCTTTTTATTAAAAAAGTGTCTGTATCTCCGGCAGTACGCCTGGGTCACTCACATGCTTTGATGAAAGGAAATGCCCTTTACCCTCTCCAAAGAATTACCATGAAAACCTTTAGCATACCTGTGGGCAGTAGAATCTGCAGTCAAGAAAACCTATTTCTAGGCCCTTTACCTAGATATGTGGTTATAGGTCTGGTTGATCACGCCTCTAATACAGGCAGTTTAGATTAAAAAAACTTTAATTTTCAGCACTTCAATGCAGAGTATGTAGCGCTCTGTCAGGACGGACGTCAGGTTCCGGCGAAGGCTTTCCAACCACAATTTAATAACAACATATCTGTGCGAGAATTTTACAATCTATTCCTGGCTACAGGGCGACATCTAAAAGATCTCTCTTTACCTATTGACAGAAATGATTTTGCAGAGGGTTACACGTTGTATGCTTTCAATTTATCCCCTGATGATGACACCTCAGGAAATCTGTCTGTGGTGTCCCAAGGTAACCTCAGGCTGGAAATGCGTTTCCATACACCTTTAGCTTGTACAGTTAGCATGATTGTTTACGCATGCTCTGATTCAATCTTGGAAGTGAATGCCCGAAGACAGGTCTTAGTGGATTATTATTAAGGACCTTTGAGCAAAGACATGAATACCCAAGAGTTGGAAGGGCTCATGAGCCGCTTGATTGGAAAACAATTTTGTGGAGTGTTGGCTTGTGATGAATTACCTATTGAGATATGGCCTGAGAGGCCTGCAATGTTTATTGTCAATACCCATCCTAAACACATGCCTGGTGAACATTGGCTAGCTATGACATTAGAACAGGAAGGTGGAAGAAAAATCTCAACTTTTTTTGATTCCTATGGCTTTCCCCCCGGTTTTTCACATTTCCCTAAATCTATTAAAGATTCTTTGACCCTAAACGGTACAAAGATCTACTACAGCATCAAACAAGTGCAAGATAACCTTTCCACTACATGCGGTCACCACTGTGTATTTTACCTGTGCCAAAGAGCCCGGGGAGTTTCTTTTGAAGATGTAATGTCTCTTTATAAGGATGATTTAAGAAGTAATGATAACCTTGTATCTTGTTTTGTTAGAAAATATCAAAAGTGTTCAAATGTGTGTCCTTTAAGAACGCGTAATCAAGGCGTATGCTCACGTCATATGTTTCAAGAATGCCACAAATGTTAACTTGCTTATTTTTCAAATAAAAAATTTATTGAATTTAATCATAGTCATTCAAAAGTCATTTTCAAAAGGCTAACCACCCTGAGAGATCGGGATTAGGAAAAGGTCCTGAGACGTTCATGGGAGTAAATGAGTTATCATCATCGTTTTCATAGGGGGACGTGGTCGTTGGGGCATCTTTAGGTGTGCTGTATCTCGTTGAAGGCTTTTGTTTTAAAGCTTGAATCTGTTGACGAAGCTTATGGTTGGGTACACCCGAGAGGGGAATGTTGAGGATTGCCAGGGCCTTAAGAAACTGACGCCAGCCGGGCGGCCTTCGGTCATCAGCAACCTTGTGGGCCGCCGTGGTACTTTTAAGCAAGTCCAGCATATGGGAACCCCTAACAACAGAGCCCTGAAGGATAAACTCTCCAGAGTCGTTCCAAGCAGCTATCCCCTTTGAGTCTTTTATCTTGTTCATAATGTATTTAACATTCTTCCTGTTACGTAAATGCACATGTGTCAGTAGGTCATGCATAACTTTATCTTCAAATGGCATTTGAGCTTCACCAGACATATGATCTTCACTAGGTAAGATCGCCGGTACAGGCCTTACAGGGGCATGGCTATCGTTAGGTTCGACATCTGTTAAAGAGTCCGGTAGGGAAAGGGTTAAATGGCTAGTCTCTCTCTCCCCTTGTTTTACCAGAGTCAAATACCTTTGCATTAGGTTTGTATATTTTTGAATCTTATCATAGGGGTTCAATCCTTTTCGGTTCAAGACATCCTTCATGGCCGTATCCAAATCATTTTCAGCTGTATGTCTGATATTTTCAGGACCCTGCATTTGTTTTTTAAGTCTATCCAACTCTTGTTGAGGCACCAAGTACATTTTAGTGGCCATCACACCGCGTGTTCAACCCCCCCGTCTGGCCGCAATAAGGCTGGTGATGAATGGCACGGCTATACTGAGTAAAGGCAGAAGAAAACCCCCAGACTGTTGTATACTATGTCTTTTCTTTTGAAGACTGGCCCTTTTATTGGCAAAGAGTTTGATCGCGGTCTTTTGTCTCTTTAATTTTTTCAATTGGTTCAGGGTGAGTGGAATGCGTCCTTTGAGAAGATTCAAAGCAATCTCACATAGGGCTAATATGAGATCTGAAGAACAGCGACCCAAGATGGCCTTCCGTTCTTTAGCTGTAGACCCAACTAGCCTTCTCAAGAGGGGCAGTGAACACGCGGTGTGAAAAACAAATGCAGGGTCCTGAAAATATCAGACAAACAGCTGAAAATGATTTGGATACGGCCATGAAGGATGTCTTGAACCGAAAAGGATTGAACCCCTATGATAAGATTCAAAAATATACAAACCTAATGCAAAGGTATTTGACTCTGGTAAAACAAGGGGAGAGAGAGACTAGCCATTTAACCCTTTCCCTACCGGACTCTTTAACAGATGTCGAACCTAACGATAGCCATGCCCCTGTAAGGCCTGTACCGGCGATCTTACCTAGTGAAGATCATATGTCTGGTGAAGCTCAAATGCCATTTGAAGATAAAGTTATGCATGACCTACTGACACATGTGCATTTACGTAACAGGAAGAATGTTAAATACATTATGAACAAGATAAAAGACTCAAAGGGGATAGCTGCTTGGAACGACTCTGGAGAGTTTATCCTTCAGGGCTCTGTTGTTAGGGGTTCCCATATGCTGGACTTGCTTAAAAGTACCACGGCGGCCCACAAGGTTGCTGATGACCGAAGGCCGCCCGGCTGGCGTCAGTTTCTTAAGGCCCTGGCAATCCTCAACATTCCCCTCTCGGGTGTACCCAACCATAAGCTTCGTCAACAGATTCAAGCTTTAAAACAAAAGCCTTCAACGAGATACAGCACACCTAAAGATGCCCCAACGACCACGTCCCCCTATGAAAACGATGATGATAACTCATTTACTCCCATGAACGTCTCAGGACCTTTTCCTAATCCCGATCTCTCAGGGTGGTTAGCCTTTTGAAAATGACTTTTGAATGACTATGATTAAATTCAATAAATTTTTTATTTGAAAAATAAGCAAGTTAACATTTGTGGCATTCTTGAAACATATGACGTGAGCATACGCCTTGATTACGCGTTCTTAAAGGACACACATTTGAACACTTTTGATATTTTCTAACAAAACAAGATACAAGGTTATCATTACTTCTTAAATCATCCTTATAAAGAGACATTACATCTTCAAAAGAAACTCCCCGGGCTCTTTGGCACAGGTAAAATACACAGTGGTGACCGCATGTAGTGGAAAGGTTATCTTGCACTTGTTTGATGCTGTAGTAGATCTTTGTACCGTTTAGGGTCAAAAAATCTTTAATAGATTTAGGGAAATGTGAAAAACCGGGGGGAAAGCCATAGGAATCAAAAAAAGTTGAGATTTTTCTTCCACCTTCCTGTTCTAATGTCATAGCTAGCCAATGTTCACCAGGCATGTGTTTAGGATGGGTATTGACAATAAACATTGCAGGCCTCTCAGGCCATATCTCAATAGGTAATTCATCACAAGCCAACACTCCACAAAATTGTTTTCCAATCAAGCGGCTCATGAGCCCTTCCAACTCTTGGGTATTCATGTCTTTGCTCAAAGGTCCTTAATAATAATCCACTAAGACCTGTCTTCGGGCATTCACTTCCAAGATTGAATCAGAGCATGCGTAAACAATCATGCTAACTGTACAGGCTAAAGGTGTACGGAAACGCATTTCCAGCCTGAGGTTACCTTGGGACACCACAGACAGATTTCCTGAGGTGTCATCATCAGGGGATAAATTGAAAGCATACAACGTGTAACCCTCTGCAAAATCATTTCTGTCAATAGGTAAAGAGAGATCTTTTAGATGTCGCCCTGTAGCCAGGAATAGATTGTAAAATTCTCGCACAGATATGTTGTTATTAAATTGTGGTTGGAAAGCCTTCGCCGGAACCTGACGTCCGTCCTGACAGAGCGCTACATACTCTGCATTGAAGTGCTGAAAATTAAAGTTTTTTTAATCTAAACTGCCTGTATTAGAGGCGTGATCAACCAGACCTATAACCACATATCTAGGTAAAGGGCCTAGAAATAGGTTTTCTTGACTGCAGATTCTACTGCCCACAGGTATGCTAAAGGTTTTCATGGTAATTCTTTGGAGAGGGTAAAGGGCATTTCCTTTCATCAAAGCATGTGAGTGACCCAGGCGTACTGCCGGAGATACAGACACTTTTTTAATAAAAAGGGTGGCCCCCAACACTTTCAAACTAAAATCCCCGTCTTGGGGAGACATCAGGCAAAACTCATCCTTGGCCCTGGTTAATTTTAATCTTAAATCAACCGGATTTAAGAGTAACCGTTCTTGAAAGAAAATGTCAGAGTGTATAGGGCCTAGCAAATGAAACTCTCGAGATTCGGCGCAGTAGCGAGCTCGTGCCGCTAGTCCTTTGTTTGCACCGGTGGAAGGGTCTGTCGATTCCATAGAGGCTCCTGCAGTATCCTTGCTAAACAGCCCGGCGCTAAATTGTGTTTTGAGAGTGTCTTCGGAGTAGTTTAGTAAACACTCCATGATGGCTCTATAAGGGTATGTGGCGCTGCTTTGACTGATTAGGCGTTCACCCAAGGTCACATCAACTTGGGAGAAAATGGTGGCCAAGGGGTAATTAATGAGACTCACTTTGGCATCGCCTGCAATATTAGACCCATCTCTTTTGGTCACTTTTAGACGTAAATGCACCAAGGTGTTGTTGAGGTCCAGATAGTTGTCACCGTGGCCTGGTATGAAAAATTCGATAGGCCCGTTATCGGTAATAGCCGAGAGAGGGGCTATCTCCACATAACTGGATCTATCTATTGAATGCTGCGTTAACGGTGCCGTGAAAAGATCGAGTTCTGTCTTTATAGCTTCAGAGGACATTCGGTGTAAAAGAGCCATGTCACTTATTCTTTTAGAAAATACTTCCTAGTATTCTTTTAGCCTTTTTTGGTTCAGACCTCCTTACTTTACCACGTCTTTGACTTACTGAGGTTCTTTTAACAGTTAACCGCCGCTTTTTAGGTGCCGGCCTGCGCCTTAAACCTGGGGGTCTCTTTTTTGGTCTTCGAGACAATATCATAAGCCCCGAGCCTTCTTGATGCTCCACATCTGGTGACGCCCTTCGGGTCATAGCATTGGCTACAACCTCACTTACTATATTTTTAGCCGCGGATTTTAAATGTGGTTTGGCTATGCTGAAGCCTCTCTTCATAAACGGTAAAACCATCCTAAAGAGGTTACGGAATATACCGCCTATCCCCGCACCATACATTGTCGGTGCTCCATGATATCCTGGTAGTCCATTACCCACTTGATCCACATAGTATGAAACATAACGGTTAGGGTCGAGCTGATGGTGCTCCATAACTCTTTTATTTGTATTATGTTTATAAATATAATACAGATATTATATATGTAGAGAGGTTTTGGTGGGTCTAAAGTGGAGTTTTACAATCGTTTTACCATAAGTAAATTCAATGTTTTCGTTCTGATCCGTTTTAAGCTCAACCAGAATGTTTTCAATATAGTTCTTGCTGACATGTACGTAGTGCGGCTTGTCATAATTGACAGTGACGATGTCCCCATCCTTTCCGTCTATATGAACTGTTCGCAGGAGGGGCACACATGTGTCTCCGACCCTTTGATAGGTTATGATGTCGGTATACACAAATATGTTGTAAAAGCCTGCATGTATATCCGCAGGGAATGGGAATAATTTATCGTTCACATACGTCCATTTATTGGGACCCATCCCCAACATGTAGGATAAATTACCGCTGGTCTTTATACCTCCGTTAGCAGGCCCTGAGATTTGTATCCTTTTATGGATTGGATAGTAGAATAGGAATATTTCCATCTTGTTCAGGGTTAGGTGTTCATTCAACTCTGAGACGATCCTGTCGACGGTTCTATAGAAACCTTTTTTAAGCTTAATAAGTTTCGCAGGTTCCGATAACCTTTTGCAATAAAAATCACGGTCCTTAGCTTTGATATTATACCAACTATGGGGGTATGTAATCTCGCTGAGACCTACTTCCCAAGCCTCTGATAACTCTATAGGCTTTGGAAAATTGGTCGTATAATTCGAACTCTGATTATTACGATATATCTGTGCCGACGCATTACTGGGGAGAGTCAGGTAGAAGCCGCTGTGTTCCATGATTCCCAACTGTGTACACGCGAATGATGCGCTAGTTATCATGACTGTGGGTTTAAGTTAACACCCGTTGCCTCCACCACATCATGCTCCAATACCCAACTGTTGAACTTTTGGGGCCAGTTTTTCCAGCGGACCAGCAACCATTTTTTACCCTTTTCTCTCTTCTGATCTAGAATCTCCTCCACGTGAAAGACTTTGTCTTTACCCAACTGGACCTTCTGTAATTCCTTCTCATAAAAAGATCCCTCTATCAGATCCCCGTCATAATATTTTAACTTGTAGACCGGGGGTATGCGTGGCAGACATTCTGTAACGGTAAACAACTCCGAGCTAAAACCTTGTTCGTATTTTTTGTCGAAAACACCCCTCAACTTTGATATACGCACCAAGTCACCCAATAGGAATTTAAAAGTCATTTTTTTCTTACGGCGAAGTGGGAACAAACCATACAGATTTTTAAAGACTTGAAAAGAGTTTTCCGAAGAGACCTCAGAGGGCTTCATACGTATACTCTTATGGTAGCTGTTGTTGTACCCGTTTACTAAATCCTGAACTATGTCTGTATATCTGTGGGTGTTGTGAGCTGTAAAATATCTCCACATCCGCTCTTTCAAAGTCCTATTAAAGCGTTCCACAACCGAAGCTTTCAAATCAGAGCCTGTAGCAAAATGTACTATATTATACTTATTCATTAGCTTCTGAAATGTTTTATAAAAAAATTATTTTCCGCCATCAGTCTGCACTTTCTTGGGTGCGCCTCCTGCCTTCAAGATCGATTCAAAGGCCCGGGTCACCTCTGCCCCGCTCTTATTTTTTAACACCCTTACATAGGCTAATTTAGAGAAAATATCTATAACCGTTAGCATGTAGCGATTTCCATCATTTTTATCGGCAAGGGACTGCATGTCACATAGATCCGCCTGAAATTGGGATAAGGGATGCGTAGAAAAAACTATATTTCTTGGAAATTGTTTTCTTACAGGTTTATGTAGAGTGTAGGCATCTTGCTCGGATAACCATTCATTCACTTTAGCATCGCTTAACAGACTACCTGTTTCTTCGACTATAGCTCTCTGTAAACGCTCTTTACCCCCATAAGATCCGGGGTTAGCGGGATTATAATATATGTTTTTCAACAGCTGCTCAGCCATCCTTCTTGCCTCTCTGAGGTACAATAACTGTAATGAGCCACTTTCATATAACGACAACATTTCAGTTTGTGAATTTTTATTTTAAGAATGCAACAAGTATTACGTATACAGACAATTCAGGATTTGTTGCAAGATACAAGTCCCGGTTTTCTCAACAATCACAGCATGCAACACCCTGTATATATGGTTTAGATTTACAGGTTTGTGTCGCTGAATTTTTAAAACACACACGTCTGATATATAAGTATATAAACAACAAATATGATACACATTCACATTAAAGGGTGGTTCAAACAAATAATGTAAAATCTTAGACAATGTTATTTCTAGTTCTTCAGAATCCTCAACAAGCCTTGATACCATATGTGTCCATTGTAAACTCTCGCCCGTATGTCGGACATGTTTCATGATTTGCTCCATTTTCAACAAACGCTCTACATTAGCCCAGGTATTGTGTGTCGTGTAGAACGATCCCTTGTTCACTTTATTTTCAATAATCTGATGCATAACATATGTAAGGTCTCTCAAAAGAAAAAAGGTATTTATTCGCTCAAACATCGTAGACACATAGTTACCCATAGCTCTAAATAAACAAAATGTCACTCGGTCTCTTGGGATTTATTGAGCCAGAAAAGCATCACATCAGCCACCACAGCTTCCCTGTATTTGTTGTCGTCCACCAGGGTGTGTCGGATTTCTTTGAGTTTCTCGTGGATGAAGATGGCCTCCTTCAGTTCATGTAGGAAGGCTTCGGTTACCCCGTAAACTCTAGGGATAGACGGCACAAGACCCATAGACTCCAGGGCGATGACCAGCGCTGGTATAAAACGGCAGGACCACAGTCTTTTCACCAGCTCCTCAAAATGATTGAAAAAGTAGTATCTAGGAGGGTCGTAGAGGCAAGGATGACGACGCTGGCTGGGATGATTGATCTCACAGCCGATGCATTTTTCTCGTATATATTCGCCAATCGCCACGTCTAAAAGTGTAGCTACAGAGGCCTTGATGGTATCCACAAAAATAGTACTGGCCACCCCATCAAACACATCCTCAGGCTGGGTAAATGTAGGGGGTGTCTCGGGTCTTGCCAGGGGTGCGTAGAGTGTCGGGCTTCGTGGCATAGAGTCCTTAGTGTCTGGCCCCCATGACGTAGCTACGTCCTCGTAGATGGTCTGGAGATCCATGGTGTATGATGAAATGAAGAACTGGCTGCTTTTTTCTTTTTATTGTAGAACAAGGCCATTGGGTATCTGGGGCGTGGTTAAAGCATCCGCTTACTTAGTTTTCTTCTGACGCTGTATCTTCTTGAGTCTCTTTTGCCTCGTAATCTTTACGATTCGTATATATTATGCACTTCTTTAAATGAACAAGGCTCTGCCGCTGTTGGCTCTGTACAAAGAGAGCATCCAACGGCTGCAACATTTTCAATTCCATTACATCCCAACTTTTAAAAGGAATAAGCAGACGCAGTCGGGTATCCCCAGTCAGGCCACCACCCCTAATGTTGAGGTTTCGGATTGCCTCGGTGCCGATATAGAACTCCACGCCGCCGCACGGACGTCCATTCTGTCTTTGTATTTTCACCCTGTGAAATATTTGTCCTGAGGAGTCAGGGGTACCTTCCCAACGGGTCTCGTGGCCCGTGAACACACTATACCCCTTGGTGATAAGGCTCAGTTCAGGACACACAACCTTGCGAAAAACCGACCAGTCTTCAACACCATATTCCAAGCCTACAGTCTGGTCTGTATATTCTTCTCCTTCATCTACCGTATAGAGGGTCACTCTACAGGCCAGGTAATCAAACCGATACCCCCACAGCTGGCCATTAGACATCAACACTTGATCTTTCAGAGCATTTGCTGGCGGTATTTGGGTTCTATACACATTTAAAAAACGTTTTTTTTGGCGCATCATATATTGCGGGTTGATACTTTGCCCTTGCTCTATGGGCAACCCGAGGGCCTGCTTCAGTTGTTACAGTCATCACTTCTTTGTCACCGATCCCAAAATCCATGGTTATTCTTAAGATCTTGTGCACTCTTAAACATGAATTGTTCAGCGGCTTTATAAGGTGGAGGCCGTACCAATGCTTTGACAGTCGTGTTTCCTAGAAAACAACCCCGGAGGGCTATAAAATAGGGGGGGTGTGGGGTCATCCTCTTTGAAATGTTCATTAACCACCCAAACCGTGAGAAACAGTAACAGGTTGACCTGACACCTGGTCACTTACTCACCCCACCCCGAACCCCCACGATGTCCTGACCTGAAGCCCAAATATTGGCATGCACCCTTCTACAGGACATAGGGTCATAAATCATTACATAGGGTCATAAATCAGGCTTTTGACGGTTGACCTGACATCTGGTCACTTACTCAACCCAAAGCCCCCACCTAACCACTAGGGTCACATAGGTTCACATAGGTTCACATAGGGTCATCAATCAAAATTTTGACGCGTGACATCTACTTTAATCTCTCTCATGCAAGCACAGACACACAAGCTTCCACACAAACAAGCACGAACGCACGAACGCACTCACACAAACACACACACACACACGCTCAACTTCTCCCTCATGCAGCATACCTTGTGCTCTGCAGTATTCTAACTGTGGTAAAGAAAGCGGACGGGATCACAGATGGATATGAAAGCACACATTTTCTACCTACACATGTAACATGCATGGACATCAGTGGAGGCTGGTGGGAGGAGCTATGGGAGGACAGGCTCATTGGAATGGTTGAAAAGGAATTAATGGAACGTTATCAAACACATCAATCATATGGAAACCACATGTTTGACTCATTCTCCTTTAATTCCATTCCAGCCATTACAATGAGCCCATCCTCCTATAGCTCCTCCCACCAGCCTTCACTGATGAACATGCATCAAGCCAAACTCTGGATTAAAGAATATATCCCAAGTGTTTTAATTATGTGATAATCCTATGAAAAACACCAACAATAAAGCATGTAATACTAGTGTCCTACTACTACTACATTATAAACCAATTATTTAACAATGGGAGAGAAATGTATGTTTGACACCCATGTTTGACACTGCTGAGTTGCCTGAGTGACTTCATTGACAAGTAACAATTGCCAAAATGTAGATATTCTCTTCAGAGCACAAGCACTCATCGCATGTGTCGCCAGTGGCGACACCCCTGTTAGCCAACAGGGGGCCCAGTACAATTAAAACAATTAGCCCTTCAAAGAATATGCACAAAAGACCATGCATTACTATCAACCTCCAGTGACTGCTCCTTATTCTTGTAAGGAGATGTGATACAGTATTTAAAAAAGAAAGTGATAACCATGTTAGTCTGTAACAGGAATTTCCAGCAGAACAAAAGGAGAGCAGTCGCTGATCATATGAATCAAAGATCAATACAGAGTTTAATACAAGAATTCAAGGAGACACCTCCTGAACAGAAACATAGAAAATGTCTGACGTGCGTCTTGGACACAGGCCCTTTAGTCAGATAGTACCATATATTCTCTAAACATCAGCCAGAGAGGGTTGTACGAAGTCAAAACAAAATACAGTGAATTTGCCAGCTGCTACAGAATCACACAAGGTTTATAATGTCATCGACAGGTACAAATCATGTAAGCATAAACTTACACTTAATCTTAAAACAAATACCAACACAACAGCATGTGTAAATTAAGGAATATTAAGTAACAAATGCACATACTAAAACTCCACAACAGCAGTGCGTGTGTAAAATCACTGAGGAAGCCAAGCCAGAAAAAAAAGCCATATTACAACCGGTGTTGTGATAATTGCATTATTTGCTCTATAACCTGTTAGTTCATATGCCTTGACAACGTGATATAAAGGCCTAAGGCAGAGACAAAAAGAAGACACAGTGGCAGAATAAATTCAGCCACACCTTTGTTTCATCACAAAACCCGGAGAGCCCACAAAAGATATTGCATGTAACAAACAGTTAGATAACCTACTGCATGGTCAAGCAAGTTAATGTTTCCGACATTTTCCGGACTTCTAAACAACTATTGAATTAGAACCACGGAGAATTAAAGTAAGTCGCAAAGAAACAGACAGTGCCAAATGTTCTCTAAACATCAGCCAGAGAGGGTTGTACGAAGTCAAAACTAAATTAATTTTGACAGCTGCTACAGAATCACACAGTGTTCATAATCTTTTTGTTTTACCTTTATTTAACTAGGCAAGTCAGTTAAAAACTAATTCTTCTTTACAATGACAGCCTAGGAACAATGGGTTCAAGGGCAGAATGACAGATCTTTACCTTGTCAGCTCAGAAATTTGATCTAGCACTCTAACCACTAGGCTACAATAATAATCAGTGTCCTTTGGTGAAAATCATGTAAGCATAAACTTAAGAAGAGAAGGCGAGAGCCAAATCGGCATATTCAGGGGGAATGCGCACGTTGGAGACCTGGTCTGGACTTTCCACAGTAGTAGCACCAACGGAAACCACTGAACACGTACCTGAGCACTCTCGCAACCACCCCGTGAGAGCCCTCTGTGGCCAAGAAACAGTGGGGTTATGACAAGCTAACCAGGGTAGGCCCAGCACCACGGGAAACGCAGGAGAGTCAATAAGGAAGAGACTAATTCTCTCCGTATGACCCCCCTGCATCACCATGCCCAACGGCGCGGTGACCTCCCTAATTAACCCTGACCCTAATGGTCGGCTATCTAAGGCGTGAACGGGGAAGGGCACATCCACGGGAACAATAGGGATCCCTAAACTATAGGCTAAAGCACTATCAATAAAATTCCCAGCCGCGCCTGAATCGACGAGCCCCTTATGCTGGGAATGCGGGGAAAATTCAGGGAACGTAACAGACACAAACATATGAACAACAGAGGGCTCTGGTTGAGAATCGTGCCGGCTCACCTGGGGTGACGCCAGAGCGCCCTGCCTGCTTCTCGATTCCCAGAGGAACCAACCGGGCACCGATCGGCAGTGTGACCTCTGCGGCCACAGATGGTGCACGAGCGGGAACCCCCTCTGGTCTCTCTGCGCACCACCCTTCCCAGCTCCATGGGTATTGGTGAGTGGGTGCGGGAGGATGGAACCACTGGACCCCGATCTGAACGTCCGCGAGTAGCCAGCAGGTTGTCCAGCCGGATGGACAGGTCCACCAGCTGGTCAAATGTGAGGGTGGTGTCTCTGCAGGCCAGCTCCCGACGGACGTCCTCGTGCAGACTGCAACGATATTGGTCGATCAGGGCCCTGTTGTTCCATCCCGCGCCGGCAGCCATGGTCCTAAACTCCAGGGTGAACTCCTGGGCGTTCCTCGTCTCCTGCCTCAGATGGTAGAGGCGCTCACCCTCCGCTCTACCCTCGGGCGGGTGGTCGAAGACTGCCCGGAAACGATGGGTGAACTCCTCAAACTGGTCCAATGCCACATCTTCTCCACACGGCGATGGCCCACTCCAGGGCTCTCCCGGTGAGGCACGAGACGAGGGTGGACACCCTCTCACGGTCCGATGGAGCTGGGTGGACCGTGGCCAGATAGAGGTTTAATTGAAGGAGGAACCCCTGACAGTTGGCAGCCCTCCCGTCGTACTCCTATGGCAAGGAGAGACGGATCCCACTGGGTTCAGGTGGAAAGGGGCGCTCAGGGGAGACCCCGGTTGTGCTGGTGGAGGCGCTGGAAGAACTCCCTGTCTCTCCCAGCGGTCCATTTTCTGGACAACGCGGTCCATGGCGGCGACAAGATGGTAAAGAAAAACTGCATGCTCCTGGACGCGCTCCTCCACCTCAATGGCCGGGGTACCCTCTCCTGCTGACTCCATAGTATTGGGTCAGAGATCCTGTAATGGGTGCGTGTCGGTGGCAGGGAAGTCAGGCGCAGGAAAATGAACTTGGTATAAACGGAGTCGTTTAATAAGTGCTCATGTAATGGATGTGAAATGGCTAGCTAGTTAGCGGGTACGCGCTACTAGCGTTTCAATCAGTTACGTCACTTGCTCTGAAACCTAGAAGTAGTGTTGCACCTTGCTCTGCAAGGGCCGCGGCTTTTGTGGAGCGATGGGTAACGACGCTTCGTGGGTGACTGTTGTTGATGTGTGCAGAGGGTCCCTGGTTCGAGCCCGGGTATGGGCGAGGGGACGGACTAAAGTTATACTGTTACATTGATGCTGTTGACCCGGATCACTGGTTGCTGCGGAAAAGGAGGAGGTTGAAAGGGGGGTGAGTGTAACGGATGTGAAATGGCTAGCTAGTTAGCGGGTACGCGCTACTAGCGTTTCAATCAGTTACGTCACTTGCTCTGAAACCTAGAAGTAGTGTTGCACCTTGCTCTGCAAGGGCCGCGGCTTTTGTGGAGCGATGGGTAACGATGCTTCGTGGGTGACTGTTGTTGATGTGTGCAGAGGGTCCCTGGTTCGAGCCCGGGTATGGGCGAGGGGACGGACTAAAGTTATACTGTTACACTCATACAACTCCAAAAAACAAAATATACAAAAAATTACATAAGTGGGTACAAAACCCATCGCACACCGACACATGACTTGCACAAACATACAATAAAACAATCTCAGACAAAACATGAGGGGAAACAGAGGGTTAAATACACAACATGTAATTGATGGGATTTGAACCAGGTGTGAAGGAAGACAAGACAAAACCAATGGAATATGAAAAAAATGGATCAACGATGGCTAGAAGGTCGGCCGCCGAACACCGCCCGAACAAGGAGAGGGACCGACTTCGGCGGAAGTCGTGACACCTTGGCACAATAAAGTTATTATATTCTACTCTATCCATAGGCTTCATTAATGCCATTCAGACTGGAAGTTGACACAACAACTATAACTATAACAACTGAGGTTCATAGATTGGTATGAATATTAGTTCAGAACCTAACGTTTTAGGGTCCATACACAGATTGGCTAGAAACTGTAGCTAGCTACACATCCATAGGCATACAGTCATTTTTATCCTCCACTACACAATAAGCAAGTAAATAGTTAGCTAGCAATGTTACTTCAGCAGCATTGCAAGGCAAGCTTACACAATTGTACATTCAATTTGCAGTAAATGCTTTAGCTAGCTAGATTCTTTACATACAGTACACTGTTTCACAAGACGACAGCCTGGTTTTCTGGTTTATCAGGAGTCCCTCAACTCAAAATATAACACACATTTTCAAATTCATTCTCCTAACACTAGCTAGCTGGCTAATGTTAGCTAGTCAGAAAACTTGCTAAATAGCGATTTTCGTAAATTAACTTTATGACAAAAAAATATGCACAAACGTTTGTCTCTACGTTAACTAACATATTCCTCTCAATTGTACATTTTTTGCTTGACTCGTTATGACGTTATAACAACTTACATCTGGTTCCACCGTAACGTTTTGTCAGCCATCTTTGTTGAAGAACAACACAAGGCAAGGGTGGCTCGCGTCAAAATTCGTCATTGGAACCACTCGATATGATTGGTCATATAAAAACATTGGGACCCAAATGCATAATGAGGGCTCTAACTCCCCTTTGAGGTAGTCTGGAGCAATGAAGCCGTGACACTGGGTACCTCTAAGTCCTGCGGTGCAAGCTCACAACTTTTAAAAGAGGAACCACTGTATGCTAGCTTTGAGGCAAATAACACTGAAACATGCATGAGAGCACCAACTGTACAAGGAAGACTGTGTGATCACGCTCTCAGCAGCAGATGTGAGTAAGATCTTTAGACAGGTCAACATTCACAAGGCCACAGGGCCAGATGGATTACCAGGATGTGTACTGCGAGCATGCGCTGACCAACTAGAGTGTGCATTTCTAGACATCTTTGAAAAGTGAGTCAGGTAAAGAGTTTTTTTTGTCTTACAGGGGCAGTGTTGTATTTTGAGGCAGGCTTGAATAAGCTAAGAGCCAATAGGCAGAGGGAGCATCATTTGTCTGATTCTCTGTAATAATGGCATGGGAATAATAATGCATTTTATTTTGTAAAGTGTTTTTTTTGCATCAAACAACAAAACAACATTTTCAGTCACCTCCTATAAACAGGTTAATGTCGAGCCCTGCATGTTTTTTTTCAAAAGTCTCATGGAATGTAGGCCTACATTGAACACCACACATTGGCTGCTACTTTAGGCTGAACGATAGAACAGCTATTTCCATGTTAAAATGTCATGGGATGCATTTTCTCCATTGTTTTTGATGGTATGCCACTCTGGTAGGCCTCCATTATGATCAGATAGCCACCTACTTGACCACTGTTAAAACTAACTTAAAGCGGGTACAACCTTAGTGTTCACAATAAACATGCGCCTGAAGTTGTATAGAATTTTCATAATGTTCAAGTTTGCACTCAGCAGACCGCAATCACGCTTGTTCCCCACCAGGAATGGAACTTAAGGATTTTGGGCACTGGCTAGTTGGGCTAGTAGACCACCATTTTTACTAGCCCAGCTGCCCTGGTGCAAAATCTGTGCCCTGAGATATTTGAAAATACAAAATGTCACTAGCAAGCGGGCTAGTTGAGCCCATTTTCAACTAGCCCGGCCTGAACAGGACTAGCCGGCTAGCTTAATTTCAATCCCTGTTCCCCACCATTCGTTCATTTTTGTAGAGAACGTCAGCTGTTTTCAAACAAACGTGGTTGTGAACAAATGTTTCTCTTCTTCAAAAGTTTGCAGGGAATTCTACTAGATGAAAAGCAGAAATTAGTATGACATTCGGGCATTAAAAGTAGTCTTGATTTTCCTAATGTCATATACTATAAAACATTTTTTTTTTTGCATACTCAAAAGGCCTACTATTTAGGACACAAGTATGGGTATTCGAACACGGCCTGTATGTTGGGTCTATATGACCAAATGTTAAGCCAATTTACAATCCTATTGCGCTGATTGCCTTACAATTGTATGTTGAATCAACAAACTCTCCTCGAAGGGAGCTGAATTTGAACAAACTTGTTGGGTAAATTTACAAATGTATGTTTGTTGAAAACCACTCCCATCATCATAATATTTCCCAGCATGCTCTATTTCAGAATAATTGTTTTGCAATACGTTTTTACATGTACATTGATTGGTTGATTAATCCTATTCCACACAAACATAAATAACATACATTCTTCTAAACTATTCCAACCTGTTAGTAGTTGAACTTTTTGCACCCGTTACTGAGATGGCTGATCCAGTTTATATGATTTAGGCAGTTAAAAAATTATTATTACTACCGTGGCAGTCATTCTTAATGCAGTCATTCTCAAAGTTCCAATTGTTGGTTTACCCACTCTTGCTGGATTCTAATAGGAAATGTACACTTCACTTTGCAAGCATTGAGGTTGATTCGATGTACAATTTTACAGCAATCAGCTTCAATAAGATTGCGAGTTTGCTCAACAAAATGGCATTGAGGTTGATTCAATGTACAAATGAAAGGCAGCCAGCTGCAATAGGATTCTTCCGAAGGCTTTGAGGAGTACACCACATAAGTCAGTGGCTTCATCAGTAAGTGCATCAATAACATACCCCAACCAGAAGCCATGGATTACAGGCAACATCCGCACTGAGCTAAAGGGTGGACGTGCTGCTTTCAAGGAGCGGGACTCTAACCCGGACGCTTATAAGAAATCCTGCTGTGCCCTCAGACGAACCATCAAACAGGCAAAGTGTCAATACAGGACAGAGAGAATAAAGTAGATGTCACACGTCAAAATGTTGATTTATGACCCTATGTCCTGCTGAATTTGCATGCCCATATTTGGGCATCCTGTCCGGACCTCCTGTTGGTTTGGGGGGCGTGGTTTAGGAAGTGACCATATGTTTGGTCATCCTGTTCCTGTTTCTCACGGCTTAGAGTGTGAAAAGAGTTTTATGATGTTTTTGAAGTTGGCATGATGTTTGATGTCTAGTGTCCTGTTTGGAACGGGTTGGGGTTAATGAACATTTCAAAGAGTAAGGCCCCCCCTATTTTATTGCCCTCCGGGTTGTTGTCTATGAAACACGAATGTCCTGGGGTATTGGGCTTTGCAGACACCTTATAAAGCCCCAGAACAATACATGCTTAAGACTGTACATGATAACCTCCGGAATATTAAACAAAAATGACACCTATGCCAATTTTCGGTATGTTATGCGCGTCTTGTCATGAACCCAGTGACCAAAGCATTGAGGAAGTTCTGTGTGAAGCTCCAGAATGTTTTAAAGGAGTTTTGGGTATGAGTGAGGGACATACTGTATGTCTTACATATTCCAGCCGGAGGATTCTACGGTAAAGATATTCACAGACAGTGGCCCCAAACCCCTTTATCAGGCAAAACCTGGGAGTTTTTCTCCTGCTCTGCGGATGAGAGAATGGCTAAAGATTAGGCTGGCGCTCTGTAAAATTGAACAGGCCCTGAGTGGTACAAATGTGCCCGGATATGCGTTGGAAGAACAGGTCTGCGGCCACAGTGATCTGAAGGCCCTAAGAATCGCTTCAATGGCCTATAGCCCTGACAACAAAGTGACAATTTTAGCCTGTGAACTTTATGATGGTGCTAATGCGACAAAGTCGGTCAATTCTCCTGTATCTTCCACAGCATGCAAAGATGTAAACTTTTTTATTCCTGTGTTTAGTTTTAAATGGTTGGATTATCCGATTTTCATAACACTTATGAATAAGCTGGACAGTCTCTTCCAAAATCGTGAACAGTTAAAGCGCTGGCCGCGGCTGTCCTTGAGACATAGCCAGGACCTAAAGCCCCAACGGATTATATACCCCTGGAGTGAAAACTTACGGAGTTTTGATGGACCGTGCAAGAGAGCCAGGCAGTTTGATGGGGAATTGGACACGGATAATGGGGGGTGGCTATACCAGGCCCCTGTATCTGTAAGAAAAGCATAGTAAAAGACCTTAATTATGAACGGCTATAAATTGTATGTACATGATTTTTTGAATGAAATAAAGATGTTTTTAAAAGCAGTATCTCACCACGTCCTGTACTCTCTCGTTTTTCACTCTTACCACAGTCTGTCCCGGAGAAAAAAACTTGCGGAAAAAGCCATGTGCGCGCGTGGGTGTGTGTGTGTGTGTGTGTTAGAAACAAGGTCCCTTCGCATTGTGTACATTTCAAGCTTTCAACAACAATAAAACAGCCATCTAAATAATGTTTCCAGGCCTAACACACTGTTGAGTTTCCTATTTAGTTGTCTTTATATGTACATGCACCGAGCTTCCAGGTGGCTCCAGCCTATGGTTGTTCGGTGCATGTACACCGGGGAGATTAGAACCCCAAAGAAAGATCCTAAAGGTAATTTCAGGTTTAGGTTTAGGGTATAATAACTTTAGTGAAACCGCATTTCACACTATGTACAGACATAGAGAGCCAACACATAAAGGTGTAACAGGGATGAATGTAACATGGAAGTGACCATGTGTTTGTGCATCCTGTTCCTGGTTCTCACGGTTTATAGGGTGAAAATAGTTTTATAGTGTCTTTGAAGTTGTCATGATGTTTGATGTCTAGTGTCCTCTTTGAACGGGGTGGGGGAATGAACATTTCAAAGAGTAAGCATTTCAAAGAGTAAGGCCCCCCTATTGTATTGCCCTCCGGGTTGTTGTCTATGAAACACGAATGTCCTGGGGTATTGGGCTTTGCAGACGCCTTATAAAGCCCCAGAACAATACATGCGTAAGACTGTACTGTTTTATTCATTAATGCTGTGGGATAAATCAGGTGTTTCTAGGTGGGCTTAAACAAATCTACAGTGAAACAAAAGTGTACATTTTACACACATGTTTATTGACTCCCCCCCCCCCCCCCCGCCACCAGGATGTCCTGACCGGAAGCCCAAATATGGGCATGCACACGTCAGCAGGACATAGGTTCATAAATCAACATTTTGACGTGTGACATCTACTTTATTCTCTCTCAGGACTAAGATTGAATCATAGTAAACCGGCTCCAATGCTCATCCGATGTGGCAGGGCTTGCAAACTATTACAGACTACAAAGGGAAGTACAGCCACGACCTTCCAAGTGACACGAGCCTACCAGACGAGCTAAATAACTTCTATGCTCGCTTCGAGGCAAGGCGGTGTCAGAGGAAGGCCCTAAAAATTGTCAAAGACTCCCGCCACCCTAGTCATAGACTGTTCTCTCTGCAACCGCACGGCAAGCGGTACCAGAGCGCCAAGTCTAGGTCCAAAAGGCTTCTTAACAGCTTCTACCCCCAAGCCATAAGTCTCCTGAATGGCTAATCAAATGTCTACCCAGACTATTTGCATTGTCCTGTTGCCTCCCCCACCCACTGCTGCTACTCTCTGGTTAATATCTATGCATAGCCACTTTAACTCTACCTACATGTACATATTACCTCAATTACTTCAAGTAACCTGTGGCCCCGCACATTGACTCTGTACCGGTACCCCCTGTATATAGCCTGGTTACTGTTATTTTACTGCTGCTCTTTATTTGTATTTTTTAGTCGTCTATTTTTTACATAACACTTAATTTTCTTAAAACTGCATTGTTGGTTAAGGGCTTGTAAGTAAGCATTTCACTGTAAGCTCTAAACCTTTGATTTGATTTCGAGTTTGTTCCACAAAATGGCATTGAGGTTGAATCAATGTACTATTGTTGTCAGGCAGCCAGCTGCAATAGGATTGTGAGTTTACTCAACATTTGATCATAGGGCAGCCAGCTGCAATAGGCAGCCAGCTGCAATAGGATTGTGAGTTTGCTCAACATTTGATCATAAGGCAGCCAGCTGCAATAGGATTGTGAGTTTGCTCAACATTTGGTCGTAAGGCAGCCAGCTGCAATAGGATTGTGAGTTTGCTCAACATTTGATTAATGAAAGTTGAGCAAACTCACAATGCTATCCAATCCTATCCTATCTTTTCATTTTTTTACAGCGCAGGTAATTCAAATGAAGTCAAATAAATTCAAATTCTTATTCAAAACAGTCAGCAGAAGTAGGCCTACCACTGTGCAATTTTGTGTGTGCGTTTGCTCGCAAACTGTAAAACAGAAAATATATATATATATTACGCTGAATTATGTAATTATTCAGATAGACAGAACTTGTGCTTTCAGTGTAGTCTGCACGCCACTGGAAAATTCACCTCAGAGCTCTGCTACCATCTAGTAGAGATAAGGGAATATTTCTGTTGTGAATCATTAGAAACTAAACTGAGAAACCGTGAAGATTTTGTGACTTTAAGGCAGGGCTGCCCAACCCTCTTCCTGGAGATCTACCGTCCTGTGGGTTTTCAGTCCAATCCTAATTTAACACACCTGATTCTACTAATTAGCTGCTCAACAACACCTTTGCTAGCTGAATCAGATACGCTAAATTAGGGTTGGTTTGAAAACCTACAGGACAGTAGATCTCCAGGAAGAGGGTTGGGCAATGATTGATTTCCCTAATGGGTTCACACCTTCTTATTATAGCTCATTGTCTGTGTTATGGACAGCAGTCTACTCACAACATCAATGCGAACTCACAGGACCAACACTTAGGTTTTGAATACTGAAGTCACAAAGGCAATATCGCCATAGAAATATAATTCTAGATCTAGTGACATGAACTGCATTCTTAAACAGGTTTATCAGTCCCTTTTCTCACATCCGCAGATTTTGTTATCTCTAGACTACATGTTTTCTGTTGTGGATTCATATATTTTAAGTACCTTTTAAAAGGGGGATTTCACCATGGGGGAATCTGGGCTTGTTTTCATCATGTCCAAGGCATTTCTAGGACAGTGACATGTGTTTCACGCATAATTGCCCAGGAGGAAGGCAGGTCAGGCTTCTGTGCTAAATGATACACCCTACTTCTTTTCTTGTTCTTCTTTGGAGTTTAATGGTGGTTGGCATCCAATATGTTGTATTATCAACTGGACTATAATGTACATCCATTATACTTGATACAAAATGGGAAAAAGGGAAAAAGAAAAACTACAAAAAGAAAAACGAACCTCCTCCCAAAAATATACAAAAAAACACGCTTGCAACTAACCCTACACTCATTAAAAACCCAATACACCATTCCACTACTTTGACCCTATCTGCTCCTACACTATACTTTCGTGGAAAACTCAATCCAAAGATTAGGCAGAGACTAATATAAAGTATAATGGGGAAATGTTTAATACAAGCAGCTGCAAGGTAGATCTGTCTCTGATCTCAGTCAGGAAAGGAGCTTGAATGTGATGCCGACCTAGTCCTTAGGAAACTATGCAGTATTTCGTTTTTTTATGTATTATTTCTTACATTGTTAGCCCAGAAAATCTTAAGTGTTATTATATATAGCCAGGAAGAACTATTGGATATCAGAGCGACGTCAACTTACCAGCACTAAGACCAGGAATACGACTTTCCCGAAGCGCATCCTTTGTTCAAACCACCCAAGCCATTCGAACTGATTCCAGAGGCTGACCCAAAACAACTTCGCCGCAGAAGAGGTAGATGGAGCGGCCTTCTGGTCAGACTTTGGAGGCTCACACACCACCCACCGCTTCCGAGTATATTACTTGCTAATGTCCAGTCTCTAGATAACAAGGTAGACGAAATTAGGGCAAGGGTTGCTTTCTAGAGAGACATCCGGGATTGTAAGATACTCTGTTTCATGGAAACATGGATCTCTGTGTCACGCCCTGACCGTAGAGAGCTTTTTATGTCTCTATTTTGGTTTGGTCAGGGTGTGATTTGGCTGGGCATTCTATGTTCATTTTCTATGTTTTGTATTTCTTTGTTGTTTGGCCGGGTGTGGTTCTCAATCAGAGGCAGCTGTCTATCGTTGTCTATGATTGAGAACCATACTTAGGTAGCTTTTTCCCACATGGGTTTTGTGGGTAGTTATTTTCTGTTTTGTGTTTCTGCACCTGACAGGACTGTTTCGTGTTGTTCTATTTTTGTTATTTTTGTTATTAGTGTTCAGTTGAAATAAAAGCATGAACACTTACCCCGCTGCGCTTTGGTCCACATCTTCTTCAACAGACGATCGTTACACTCTGGGGATATTCTGTTGGAGTCGGTACAGTCACCGGGATTCTTTGTGTGTCGCGCCGACAGGAATAAACATCTCTCCGGGAAGAAGAAGGGTGTATGTAACAACATACAGGAACTCAAGTCCTTCTGTTCACCTGACTTAGAATTCCCCACAATCAAATGCCAACCGTATCATCTCCCAAGAGAATTCTCATTGGTAATTGTCATAGCCATGTATATCCCTGTCACGTTCTTTATATGAATCGGACCAAGTTGCAGCGTGGTATGCGTACATTCTTCTTTTATTAAAGAAAGAACACAGAACAAACTAAAAAAACAACAAAACGAACGAAACGTGAAGCTATATGAATAGTGCAGACAGGCAACTAGACATAGAATAAGAACCCACGAACACAAAAGGGAAAATGGCTACCTAAATATGATCCCCAATCAGAGACAACAATAAACAGCTGCCTCTGATTGGGAACCATATCAGGCCACCATAGACCTACAAAACCCCTAGACATACAAAAACTAGCATACCCAACCTCGTTACACCCTGACCTAACCAAAATATAAAGAAAACAGAGATATCTAAGGTCAGAGCGTGACAGTACCCCCCCCCCCCCAAAGGTGTGGACTCCCGGCCGCAAACCTGAACCTATAGGGGAGGGTCCGGGTGGGCATCTACCCTCGGTGGCGGCTCCGGTTCTGGACGCAGCCCCCCCTCCTTACGCTGATCCCTCCGCCTTTGTAGAACCGGACTGGGAACCGTCGCTGGAGACCCCGGACTGGGCACCCTCGTTGCGGGCCCCGGACTGGGGACCGTCGCTGAGGGCTCCGGACTGGAGACCGTCTCTGGAGGCTCCGGACTGGGGACCGTCGCTGGAGGCTCCGGACTGGGGACCGTCGCTGGAGGCTCCGGGCTGGAGGCCGTCGCTGGAGGCTCCGGGCTGGAGGCCGTCGCTGGAGGCTCCGGACTGTAGGCCGTCGCTGGAGGCTCCGGACTGGGGAGACCTACTGGAGGCCTGGTCCGTGGAGGAGGCACAGGATGAACCGGGCTGTGGGGGAGCACTGGAGATCTGGTGCGTAGCCTTGGTACCACTCTTCCAGGCTGAATGCCCACTCTAGCCCGGCACCTCCAGAGCGCAGGCACAGGTTGAACCGGGCAGTGGGGGAGCACTGGAGCTCTGGTGCTTAGCACTTGCACCACTCCTCTTGGCTGCATGCCCACTTTAGCCCGTCACGTGCGGGGAGCTGGAACAGGCCGCACTGGGTTCTCCTGGCGAATTGGGGAAACCGTGCGTAGAGCCGGCGCAGGTCTCAACGGGCTGTGGAGGCGCACTGGAGGTATGGAGCGCCAAGCTGGCACAAGACGTGCAGGGCTGGGGAGGCGCACAGGAGGCCTGGTGCGTGGGGCTGGCACAGTCTTCACCAGACGGCTAGCATGCACCTCAGGACGAGTATGGAGAGCTGACTCAGGTGACATCAAACTGAGGACACGCTCCGTAGGGCGAATGTTGTGCCTCATGCACCAACACAGCAGCTCTCTCATAGCTCTCTCCTCCAATCTCTCCATCAACTCCTTCACTGTCTCTGCTTCACTACCTTCGCTCCCCTCCAAGTTCACCCCAACTGGCTCTGGTTCCATCCTCGGCTCCGCCGACCATCCCGTGTGCCCCCCCAAATTTATTTGGGGGGGATGCCTCTCCTGGCCACGCTGCTTGGTCCTTTGGTGGTGGGTAGTTCTGTCACGGCCATCATTGGAAGAAGACCAAGGTGCAGCGTGGTGAGCGTACATATTCCTTTTATTTTTTGAAAATGACGCCAACAAAACAACAAACGAAGAAAACAACCGTGAAGCTTACAGGGCATTAGTGCCACAAACAAAGTTAACTACCCACACTGAAAGGAGGGAAAAAGGGCTACCTAAGTATGGTTCCCAATCAGAGACAACGATAGACAGCTGTCCCTGATTGAGAACCATACCGGCCAATACATAGATATAAAGAAACATAGAAAACAAAAACATAGAATGCCCACCCCAAATCACACCCTATATAGACATAAAAAGGCTCTCTAAGGTCAGGGCGTGACACAAGTTGCATGACATGGAGCACTCGCTCACTCTGGTCAGAAGAAACACAAACAAATATCAACAAGTCCACTACTGTCACGCCCTGGCCTTAGTATTCTTTGTTTTCTTTATTATTTTAGTTAGGTCAGGGTGTGACATGGGGAATGTTTGTGTTTTGTCGTTTTGGGTGGTTATATGGTAAAGGGGGTGTTGGGTTTAGTGTATGAGTTTGTGTTGAGTGAATGTTTCTAGGTATGTCTATGGTTGAGTGAATGTTTCTAGGTATGTCTATGGTTGCCTGAGTGGTTCTCAATCAGAGACAGATGTCTTTCATTTGTCTCTGATTGGGAGCCATATTTAAGGCAGCCATAGGCATCATGCATTTGTGGGTAATTGTCTATGTGTAGTGTTTGTGTCAGCACTATTTGTCATTATAGCTTCACGGTCGTCTGTTTGTTATTTTGTTAGTTTGTGTATAGGGTTCGTTTTCGTGTTTTTCTCTCTTCTAAATAAAAGAAGATGTATTTTTCACACGCTGCGCCTTGGTCCAATCTCTCAGCGCAAGACGGCCGTGACAACTACAGGTTACCTTCACTGATTCAACTGCACCCAACTCCTGGATTACTTCATGGAGCAAAAAAAGTGTTTATTTTAATAAAGGACAAAACGTCTTTGGGTAAATCACATTATCTGGTGAAATAATCTGTAGTTACAGTTCACTGTACTTTTGTGTCTCAAGTGTAGAGACACACTTGGACACACTGAACTGTACTACACTGTTCATACAATTTTTTTGTATGTTACTTTTACCATATAACATTATTGTTGAATACCCAGTTCTCTTTTTGAGTTAGCATTAAATAGTGTACACTCCTCTGTATTTTAGATTTTGACAAATAAACATTCTTTGTACATATCTGAATGTCTAGCATCTGTATGAAGCTAGAGATCCCTGTACAGTGTATATAAGCATCTTCTGTGAATCCATAAAGGCAGGCAATTTTAGAAGATTGATAGAAAATATGAGTATTTATTTTAGGGTGGTTCTACATGGTCTTATTCAGATATTTTTTCTACTAATTGGTTTGAATCACATCAGATATTTTCACATATCTGATGAAAAAAAGACCAGAATTGGATTGCCTGTGTAAACGCAGCCATAGTCCTTTATCCGGCTTCGGTACACTGGTAATGGTGTTCGGCATGGTGGGCTGGGGAAGCTGAGACTCTTTGTGCCTATGGCGAATGGTCTTGTCCTCTCTGCGGTGAACGGCCAGCTAAATAAGACTCTGACAAAAGTGTGGTAGGGCTTCTTAACCACCAACTGTTTGGTCCTCTTGCAGAAGATTTGCTGGTACTGCACATCTCCTGGAAAGACATGGTTGTGGTGTTAGCATTTTACACTTTTTGTGGAAGGGACTTAGAGCAACACACCTTTGTTGGTAAAGATGTCCACTGTATGGGAACGGCTAGCATATTGTTTAGGGACAATGAGGGACACTGGGAGCTGCTTCTGAGAGGAAAGATCAGTCAACAAAGTGAATGGGCTGGAGGGATAAAGAAGATGTGAAAAGTCTTAGGAGGGCAGTTCTTACACAGTAGGAATTATTGTGTAAAGGGAGAATAAGGAGAAATGGTACCTCTAAATCACTCTCATACTCAACAATACATTTACTGTCTCTAAGCACAACCTTGCACAACCAAAACTCCCTTCCTCATCTCAAAGATCTGTCTGTAAACCTCCCCCATCCCCTTTGTCTTTGACAGCTCATTCTTGTCAATAGTAGCCCTTTGCAGGGGATTTTGCATTTAGTTTTACCTGCATTTAAGAGAAGTTGGAGGCCACGGAAGGAGAGTTGTATGGCATTGAATCTCGTCTGGAGGCTAGTTAGCACAGTGTCCAAAGAAGGGCCAGAAGTATACAGAATGGTGACGTCTGCGTAGAGGTGGATCAGAGAATCACCAGCAGCAAAAGCAACATCATTGATATATACAGAGAAAAGAGTTGGCCCGAGAATTGAAC
The DNA here is from genome assembly GCF_045679555.1 of Salvelinus alpinus. Lineage (NCBI taxonomy): Eukaryota > Metazoa > Chordata > Actinopteri > Salmoniformes > Salmonidae > Salvelinus > Salvelinus alpinus. The sequence continues at coordinate 55,125,219 of NC_092086.1, read as the reverse complement.
CCTGTGGCACCCCCATAGAGACTGCCAGAGGTCCGGACAACAGGTCCTCTGATTTGACACACTGAACTCTATCAGAGAAGTAGTTGGTGAACCTGGCGAGGCAGTCATTTGAGAAACCAAGGCTGTTGAGTCTGCCGATAAGAATGTGGTGATTGACAGAGTCGAAAGCCTTGGCCAGGTCGATGAAGAAGGCTGCACAGTACTATTAGGCCTATTTATTGCCTTACCTCCCTAATCTTACTACATCTTATTACATTTGCACACACTGTACATATATTTTTCTATTATGTTATTGAATGTACGTTTGTTTATCCCATGTGTGACTCTGTGTTGTTGTTTTTTCGACTGCTTTGCTTTATCTTGGCCAGGTCGCAGTTGTAAATGAGAGCTTGTTCTCAACTGGCCTACCTGGTTAAATAAAGGTGAAATAAAAATAAATAAATAAAAATGTGTAGGATACCATTTTATGGATGGGACATTAAACGGTTTCCAATTGGCTCATTCACCCCCCTCCCCCCCATGTAACTATTCCCCAGGTTGTTGCTGTGAATGAGAATGTGTTCTCAGTCAATTTACCAAGTCAAATAAGGGTTAAATAAAATTGTACTGAATAAAAAGTCCCATGTTACAGTAAAGAGAGCCATATCAATGATAACTCCTATGCTTTCCCTGTCAATTCTGCCGCAATGATCTCCCAGAATTATTTCCTTCAAATTCATATTTTTCTTATAGACGGCCATCTAGAGTTCAGGCATGGAGAAGGCATCCAGTCTCGCTATACATTGCTTTAGGAAAGACAGACCTAACCGGAGTCACTGGCAGTGTGGTATTCCTGTCTAGACTCAAGAGGTACCTTAGTAATGCGTTTTTTGATAATTACTTTTGGATTTGAAACAAGTTGGTGAAACAAAACGTGTCCTTAATTAACACCTGTGTCTTTACATGGTCGTTGGGCTGGCACAGTGTAATTACAGTGTAGTATAGTATGTAGGTAATGCTAGGTAATAAACACATTAACTTTGACTCTTGTCAACTGAACAGCTATTTCTGAAAGAATGACCCACATTGGGACGTACTAGTTCAATAAAAATATATAGTGGAATGATTGATGAAGGAAAAGACTCAGGACTTGCACAAGATTCAAAATAAGTCACATAAGATTAGTTATTGATTTTTATTTCAACAATACATTTTTTAAGTTAGAACACAGGAGCAGTACCTCATAGTTGTACAAAAAATATTGGACACCATCCAGCAATTACAAAAGAATTCCCCCTAAAAAAGCAAAGTCCACAACATCCAAGGCATTTTTTTGCTGTAAACATGCTGTGGACCTTAAACAACAGTGCAGTTTGTATAGTTGCCATTCATGCCATTCACATGCCATTCTCTAAGATTCCTGAGATTCTGGCCTTTAAATGTAGCCACTGTGGAAGTCCCACTTTTCATCATGTGGACTCCAGATAGAAAGATATCGAAAAGTGGCACCTTACAAATAATGTCTAACAAGATAGATAAAATACATATTCAGACACACACACACACACACACACACACACACACACACACACACACACACACACACACACACACACACACACACACACACACACACACACACACACACACACACACACACACACAATAGGGCAGAGGGAGTTTAAAAGTTGAGTGCACGAATAATCAAAACATGGATTGAGGAACGAGAGGTGTATCTGAGTTCAGAGTAAGTCGTTTTAAAGGCTATGAGAGAATGTGTGCAAACTGCAAGTCAGAGCATCAATCAACGAAGCATCAGATTCCCAAGAGAAACATTGTCAATACACCAATAAATTATTATTATCCCCTTATTCCCAAAGTATTCTCCCAAGCCAAAGTAGTGCTAATGCCAATCCTGAACAAAAGTGTCCACATTGACATGCGGTCAAGATCATGGCTTCATAAAATCTATCAAAGATTTAACAACAGTGAACAGCAGTCTTAACCTTCCTAATATTGTAAGTTTATCTGGAAATAAAGATGCAGGATTAATAAAGTAATACATGTAATAAATGACTCAACATTTAAGTAAAAGTATACTAATAAATGACTCCTTTTTATGCACTTTTGTATGTCTTTATGTCGTCCTGTTACTGCTTTTACTGCCAGTAGGTTTGGATTCATATAGCTACTCAACAAAACAATGTCTGCAGTGCGAAACAAGAACAAACTAAGATATTCACAACATAATTATTTAGTTTTAGTTTTGCTGACGCACTGGTTTCTGTTGAATAGGCCTCTCAGTGTAATCTATTGTAATTCAGGCAGGAGCAAATTACTTGCAGCGTATCGAAGGCTGATCCTATTGATGGCAGACAGTCTGTTGTTTCTTAACTAAGCATTAATACATTCATAATTGTCATTGCTATACATCCTATTCACAGGGGATATGTCCCTCAGATCTGTAGGACTATTATTATCATGTTCATTATTTGGTTGTTGAAGAATTGTAATCCATTTTTAAGGACGAAACCAAGGAAACCATTGCGTTGTCTTATATGCATGTCAAGTTGAGTGTCTAGAACAGATTGAATTACCAGACGTGATGTGAATCACTAGACCATAGCAGAAGAAATGGATTTTGTTTCTCAAGAATTTTCTCTCTCAATGAACAACGAATACAAATTACAGAAATGTCTAAAAGCAATGTGACAATTGCTTGGCATGATTCCACGGTTCTAATTACATATTCTTTTTGGCCTCACATTTATTCACCTGTAAACCATACACAATCTGTTTACAAGAAGGCTATGAGAAAGTTGTGTAGTCAAATTAAGCGACGGCTAAGATAAGCCCACATTAGTGAGGGAAAACTGGATTTGTATTAAACAATATAAAACCGACTTTCCGTTTCCCGCTATATTTCCCTGTGTTGTTCGAACAACCATTTCAGCACAGTAACACAGTTTTACCACCACCACCACGGAAAAGTGCACTGATCGTTTTTCAGGTCTCTTTCTTCATAAAGGTCTCTGGAAACGCAAAACTGGTGGCACTAGAAGCACATTGTTGATCTGACTGAGGGAAAACTACAGTATCACTGGCCATTGGCCATCATCAGATAGATCTTCTATACATATATACCTGTCTGCCATCACGTCTACAGTTAGGAGCTGTACAAAAGTCAACAGTCATCATGTCCCAAACGTAAACCGGTCCTTGAATGCTCTGGAGTAGAAGAGGCCTTTGTCGTTGAGGATTGTTAAACTATCATTTAAATATTGTGATTGAAAAGGGATAGAATCGGATAGAATGAGTCTCAGATGTCACTCATTACACCCCCTCTCAACCACTAGCTACTTCTTCTTCTGACAGGAAGTGGAGATTGCCCTTAAATCAGAGGCGTAGGTGGAGTTTTCATAGTTGTGTTCAGACAACACCCCTTGAAGTTAAAAATCCTTCCATTGAAATCAACAATGAGAAAATAATCCTCACCGGTTTTCTACCAGATTCAGGCATATGGGTTCTCAAGTATGTAGCGGTACAGCGGAAAGTTCTTTAATAGATATTTGGGTGCGTACATAGGCTCTTTAGGGTCTGTGGGTGGGTACTCCCCCACCGAGCCATCAAACCATCCCCCAGTCCGGATCAAGCCCTTGATGTAATTCAGGTCTCGTTTTTCCACGTAGTCGCCCCAGCGGGGGAAGTCTCCATTCTGGGCAGAGATTAGTTTGTGGGAGATTCCCTTTGGTCTGAAGCACCAGGAACAGTGCCAGCCTGCGTAGTGGACGGGGCTCCCAATGGACCAGTGCACCAGGATGTGTCCACTCTCCCTCTGATAGTTCCGGAAACCCGGCATGGAGAAGTAGTCCCTGCGCCTCAGTGATATCCCGTCTCCATTGTAGACGGCGAAAAGCATGGCAACAGTGCAGGCGGAGTGGACTTCCAGTGTCCCGGGCTGCCTCCAGAAGAAACCATAAAGGGACTTTCTCATGTGGATGGACACAGGTTCCGTCCAGCCATTGTAGAGTTTGAGGAAGAGGATGCCCTCGCGAGCCGGGATCTCATCTGCGTCGTTGATAAGGAAGACATCATCCGGCCTGGCACCTTGTACCCTGGACATCCCTTCATAGCTTAAAAACGTCCGCAGGTAGTCGTCAGCGATCCACCCGTTCTGCTGGCCACCTTTAGGGAAGTGATCAAGGAAGACGTAGAGGATCTTGTGGCGCATATAGTTGTAGGTCCCGTTAAGCAGGAGGCGCAGGAAGTGCAGCTGCTTGGAATTTCCATAGGCCGTGAAGTTTGACTCACACACCAGGAAGAGGTCGACAGTGTCGGCCAGCTCGTGAAAGCGGGCGTGGAGGAGGTCAAACTCGTGGTTGATATTAATGGCATTGATGACCCTTCGAGGAACCTTTCTCAGTGTCAGACGCGCCTTAGTGGGCAGGTTGGAGTGTTGCACCATGGTGGGGATGCCACAGTGAGGGCCGTGCCAGCCTTGGCGACAGATACACTTCACCAGCCTTTTCCCCCGGGCGTATTTCCCCTGGGCTGAATTGGGTTCCTCTTGCTGTGCATGCAGGATCTTACGCTGGCCCTCTCGTGCTGCTTGGACCCTTTGTCCTGAGTCGTCTTTGAGAAAAGCCATTTCCGTCCCCTCTCTGAAGCAATATGCTCCAGACTTGGTGTGCGCAAAGAATGGGGTGGGGTCATCGCGAAGATGGAAGCTCCGTTTGTGAAGTTCCCCCCATGGTCCTTTGGGGTCTGGGAGAGTGACCGTCATTCTGTTTACATTCCCTGAGTCAGGCTGCTCCTTGCGCCATGGGTCCTGAGTGGGAGAACAATAGGAGGAAAATCAAACATATCAATGACAATGTCATATAGACCCAAAACAATGTATAGGGAAAGTCGTGTCATCCGCCCCCTCACCTCACCGCCATGCCCAATCCGTCTCTCCACCTCCGCATTCCCTTGGTCCTCCCGGTCATCCCCTGGTTCCCACAGGCCCGTGTCTGAGCGAACATTCCCTCTCCAGAGGAAGCCCAGGGCCTCGAGGTTGACGGAGGAGGTATACAGCTCTCTCAGCATAAGCATGTGGTGGAGGGCCTTGCAGTATTGCAGCAGGGAGAGGACACACAAGGCCAATGCGCCGAAGAGAAAGACCTTGTGTCGTCGCATCTTTGTCCTGAAAAACAGATACATTAACAAAACTCTTTAGCTAAATGGAAGTTTACAAACTCCTTAGTTACTTAACAGTTAGGCCCACATAATCATTCCGGTTGTTTTGGCATTGTATGCATGCTCATCAATAACTATTTGCATAAAGTAAAACAACAACTTGGCATAAAGAAACAAAAAAGCATGACCTATAGTAGATTTGAACCCTTTTACCTCATCACCCATTGTTAATAAATGACACTGGTAAAAAAAAAAAAGTATCTGGAAACCAGAAGAAACTAAACAGGAAATCAGAAGAACCTAACCAAGAAATGAGAAGAAACCACCCGCTACACTATCTGGGCAACAGAGCGTTGTGTATGTGAGCCCTGAACAAAAGGTGTAGAACTACATAGAAAATGACGCTCCACCGCTGCATTTGCATAAAGTATGTAGCAACCTTAACAGTCCAGGAATAGCATACAAAACACAAAGGGAGTTCAGTTACCAATTTCTTATTTTTTGAGATCTCGTCCTGTATTGGTAACCTGTTTGGGTTTTCAATTAAAAGCCACCACTCACTGAAATACTAGTGCTCCAACTGCCTTTTTTGCTTGTGGTTTTCCTACATGGACTGCAGGCACTCTGGCTATTTACACTTTAACCCCATTTTGCATGCTGGGCATGGCGGTGTAGGGCTAATATTGGGCATAAGCAAAACAGGTGTGAAACTGGGTTGGTTATTATCTGCTTATAAACTCAGCAAAAAAAGAAACGCTCCCTCACTGTCAACTGCGTTTATTTTCAGTAAACTTAACATGTGTAAATATTTGTATGAACATAACAAGATTCAACAACTGAGACGTAAACTGAACAAGTCCCACAGACATGTGACTAACAGAAATGGAATAAATGTGTCCCTGAACAAAGGGGGGTTCAAAATCAAAAGTAACAGTCAGTATCTGGTGTGGCCACCAGCTGCATTCAGTACTACAGTGCAGCTCCTCCTCATGGACTGCACCAGATTTGCCAGTTCTTGCTGTGAGATGTTACCCCACTCTTCCACCAAGGCACCTCCAAGTTCCCGGACATTTCTGGGGGGAATGGCCCTAGCCCTCACCCTCCGATCCAACAGGTCCCTGATGTGCTCAATGGGATTGAGATCGAGGCTCTTCGCTGGCCATGGCAGAACACTGACATTCCTGTCTTGCAGGAAATCACGCACAGAACGAGCAGTATGGCTGGTGGCATTGTCATGCTGGAGGGTCATGTCAGGATGAGCCTGCAGGAAGGGTACCACATGAGGGCGGAGGATGTCTTCCCTGTAACGCACAGCATTGAGATTGCCTGCAATGACAACAAGCTCAGCCCGATGAAGCTGTGACACACCGCCCCAGAAAATGATGGACCCTCCACCTCCAAATCAATCCCGCTCCAGAGTACAGGCCTCGGTGTAACGCCTACTCCTTCGACGATAAACGCGAATCCGACCATCACCCCTGGTGAGACAAAACCGCGACTCGTCAGTGAAGAGCACTTTCTGCCAGTCCTGTCTGGTCCAGCGACGGTGGGTTTGTGCCCATAGACGACGTTGTTGCCGGTGATGTCTGGTGAGGACCTGCCTTACAAAAGGCCTAGAAGCCCTCAGTCCAGCCTCTCTCAGCCTATTGCGGACAGACTAGTAGCCTACAGTAGATGTTTTTATTGTCTACATTTCATAACATTACACGGTAGGCTATAACCCAAAGGTGACCAATTAAATCTGTTCATTGAAATAAATAATCTCACGTTTCTTTAGTACTGTTGTTATATTGTTACATCATAATGCCTTTGGTGCTGGAGTATAATGTTGTTTCATCCACCAGCTAATGCCAGCAGTGCTGCTGGTCAGTGAAAGGTGAGTATGAAGACATTGGGGTCTTCAAGTCGTGGGAAGTACTGTCTTTGTAAGAGCTGACACGTAATGGTTGACATGGCTCCTGACACTACTTGTGCATAATCAGAAGTTGGTTTGAAGGTCAGCCATTCTAAGCTGTGTTTGTGAAAAGGACTGTACACTGTACTGATTACTTATTGTTGTTTTGGCTTTATCAAAGACACAGTTGAAGTCGGAAGTTTACATACACTTAGGTTGGAGTCATTAAAGCTAGTTTTTCAACCACTCCACAAACGTATTGTTAACAAACTATAGTTTTGGCAAGTCGGTTAGGACATCTACTTTGTACATGACACAACTCCTTTTTCCAACAATTGTTTACAGACAGATTATTTCACGGTATCACAAATCCAGTGGGTCAGAAGTTTACATACACTAAGTGGACTGTGCCGTTAAACAGCTTGGAAAATTCCAGAAAATGATGCAATGGCTTTAGAAGCTTCTGATAGGCTAATTGACATCATTTGAGTCAATTGGAGGTGTACCTGTGGATGTACTTCAAGGCCTACCTTTAAACTCAGTGCCTCTTTGCTTGACATCATGGGAAAATCAAAAGAAATCAGCCAAGACCTCAGAAAAAAAAATTGTAGACCTCCACAAGTCTGGTTCATCCTTGGGAGCAATTTCCAAACGCCTGAAGGTACCACGTTCATCTGTACAAACATTAGTACGTAAGTATAAACAACATGGGACCACACAGCTGTCATACCGCTCAGGAAGGAGACGCGTTCTGTCTCCTAGAGATGAACGTACTTTGGTGAAAAAAGTGCAAATCAATCCCAGAACAACAGCAAAGGACCTTGTGAAGATGCTGGAGGAAACAGGTACAAAAGTATCTATATCCACAGTAAAACGAGTTCTATATCAACATAACTTGAAAGGACGCTCAGCAAGGAAGAAGCCACTGCTCCAAAACTGCCATAAAAAAGCTAGACTACGGTTTGCAACTGCACATGGGGACAAAGATCATACTTTTGGAGAAATGTCCTCTGGTCTGATGAGACAAAAATAGAACTGTTTGGCCATAATGACCATCGTTATGTTTGGGAGGAAAAAGGGGGAGGCTTGCAAGCCGAAGAACACCATCCCAACTGTGAAGCATGGGGGTGGCAGCATCATGTTGTGGGGGTGCTTTGCTGCAGTAGGGACTGGTGCAATTTACAAAATAGATGGCATCATGAGGAGGACAATTATGTGGATATATTGAGGCAACATATCAAGACATCAGTCAGGAAGTTAAAGCTTTGTCGCAAATGGGTCTTCCAAATGGACAATGACCCCAAGCATACTTCCAAAGCTGTGGCAAAAATGCTTAAGGACAACAAAGAGTGGCCATCACAAAGCCCTGACCTCAATCCCATAGAAAATTTGTGGGCAGAACTGAAAAAGCGTGTGCGAGCAAAGCGGCCTACAAACCTGACTCAGTTACACCAGCTCTGTCAGGAGGAATGGGCCAAAATTCACCCAACTTATTATGGGAAGCTTGTGGAAGTCTATCCGAAACGTTTGACCTAAGTTAAACAATTTAAAAGCAATGCTACCAAATACTAATTGAGTGGATGTAAACTTCTGACCCACTGGGAATGTGATGAAATAAATAAAAGCTGAAATATTATTATTCTGACATTTCACATTCTTCAAATAAAGTGGTTATCCTAAATGACCTAAAACGGGGAATTTTCCTAGGATTAAATGTCAGGAATTGTGAAAACTCAGTTTAAATGTAATTGGCTCAGGTGTATGTAAACTTTCAACTGTATACGGTCACATTTGAAGGGTCCATAATAAACCATTTAATAGGACTTTATAAGGCATTTACAAACACTTTTCTCACCATTTATTAATCATTACTGCCACATTAGTACATTTTAGTAAGGTAGTTATTCACAGATGTATATATATCTCCTTAAACATCCTGTGTTGTGTGCTTATTCTATTACCAGGTACTGCAGGAATGTCTACCAATGGCATCACCATCTTTTTGTGAGAAATTGCACTGGTAACTCAAAACATTTCTAAAGTATTTCTAAAGTGAAAATAGCGTCCACTTTAGATTAGGGAAAATACATCTAAATCAAATCAAATGTTATTTGTCACATGCTTGTCACAAGCCCTTAACCAACAATGCAGTTTTAAGAAAAAAAATAAGTGCTAAGAAAGTATTTACTAAATAAACTGAAGTAAACAATAAACAAATAAAAATACAAAATGGAAAAAAAATAAGAATAAAGAAAAATAACAAATATTTAAAGAGCAACAGTAAAATAACAGTAGCGAGGCTATATACAAGGGGTACCGGTACAGAATCAATGTGCGGGGACACAGGTTAGTTAAGGTAATTGAGGTAATATGTACATGTAGGTAGAGGTAAAGTGACTATGCATGGATAATAAACAGAGAGTAGCAGCAGCATAAAAATGGGGGAGGGGTTCAATGCAGTAGCAGATAGAACAGTCTATGACTAGGGTGGTTGGAGCCTTTGACAATTTGTTGGACTTCCTCTGGCACCACCTGGTTTAGATGTCCAGGATGGCAGGAAGCTTGGCCCTAGTGATGTACTATGGTGGTCTGCTTGAAACATGTTGGTATTACAGACTCGGTCAAGGACAAGTTGAAAATGTCACTGAAAACACTTGCCAGTTGGTCAGTGTATGCTTGGAGTACACGTCCTGGTAATCTGTCTGGCCCTGCAGCCTTGTGAATGTTGACCTGTTTAAAGGTCTTACTCACATTGGCTACGGAGAGCGTGATCACACAGTCGTCCGGAACAGCTCGTGGTCTCATATATGCTTCAGTGTTGCTTGCCTCGAAGCGTGCATTGAAGTAATTTAACTAATCTGGTAGGTCAGTGCTGTGCTTCCCTTTGTAGTCCATAATAGTTAGCAAGCCCTGCCACATCTGACGAGCATCGGAGCTGGTGTATTACGATTCAATCTTAGTCCTGTATTGACACTTTGTCTGTTTGATGGTTTGACCAACTGACCAACTGTCAACATCACTGCTCTAGAGGAGATCTGCATGGAGGAATGGGCCAAAATACCAGCAACAGTGTGTGAAAACCTTGTGAAGACTTACAGAAAACGTTTGACCTCTGTCATTGCCAACAAAGGGCTTATAACAAAGTATTGAGATAAACTTTTGTTATTGACCAAATACTTATTTTCCACCATAATTTGCAAATAAATTCATTAAAAATCCTTCAATGTGATTTTCTGGATATTTTCCCCTCATTTTGTCTGTCATAGTTGAAGTGTACCTATGATGAAAATTACAGGCCTCTCTCATCTTTTTAAGTGGGAGAACTTGCACAATTGGTGGCTGACTAAATACTTTTTCGCCCCACTGTATATATGGAGCAAGAAGGTAGAATTTTGACAATAATTATTTAATCATCAAAGTGTATTGAAATGTATGATGAAATGTTAATGTCTGACAGACAGGTAATAATGTCAAGAGTCAGGTCCTTTTTGTACAGTTTTTCTCCGATCTGTGTGTACACAGTCTACTGTGTACACTTACAGGAACACCTGCCAATTTCCTGATGTACTTCCTGCTACTATTGTGAAACTTGGAATCAGGATCTGGGAGTCTACTCAACCTCATAGTGGTGCAACAGTACCTAAAACCATTCTGGGATTTTATTTGACCATATATAGGACAAAAATAGCTATTGCAAGTTCAACTCAATTGCACCCAGATGTTTTGAAGGCGATGGGTTACTTAGTTGGGTTGTTTTCTTTGCAAACTGCTGGGTTATTGATGCTGGGTGCTGGGTTATTGATGCTAGGTTATTGAGATATGACCCAGCGGGTCAGTTCAGAAGACTGGTGTTGCATAGTAGGGGTGTGGCTTTCAGATAATTTTGGCCACCTGTGAGTGTAAATGTAATTCCGGTGAATCTGTTTTGTTGTATTGTTATCACATATTAAGGTTGAACACTGAAACTATTGAAGCTTTGATGAGGCTTACACTAGTGTATGAGTTCCTCGAGCCTATGGGGTATGAGTTCCTCACTGTTGGGGTATGTAAATAATACATGTTATGAATTTTATATGAGAATATGTAATGTGCAGAAATATTCAAGGAACGTTTTTATTTGCATTGTACATGATGAACAAGTGACAAATCATTTTCTAATAGGCCGCAATTTCTGAAAATAACCGATGGTTTACATGAAAAAAGACCCAGCTGCTGTGTCAACCCAACTGATGGTTAAAAAAACAAAACAACTGAAGGTTAAATGAACCCATGTTTGGTTCATCCAAACAACCCAACATTTGGGTTATTCACACAACCCAACTGGCTGAGTCAAAATAACCCAGCGTGTGTTCTGTCCAAAATGTACCCAGTGCTGGGTTACCAAATAATCCAAATTGAGTTGTTTTTAGCCAAGAATTTTGTTTGAGCTGCTCTAGGAGCTTACTGAGACGTATAAAGATAAAGAAGGGCATGTGAAACTGGGTACAAACTTCATTGCAGCACACACCTTAGGGTTGGGCACCTATTCAGAGCATTAGTGCTGATAAATATGACTACGTTTTCCTCCTTACTGATCTCCAGTGAGTGAAATTCTGCTGATTGGTCACACATGGAATTAGTGTACTGTAGATGAGTGACTGAACGTTAAGATATTTGAGGGTGCATGTGGTGGCACATCACATGTTCATTCCTGGGTAATGTGAATGAGACCTTGGACTGTTTACAACTGTGCAGAAAGGCAGTGGAGGACATGTGATTGATATCATAAAAGTAATGGAAGTTACACATTAAACATTAGTCTGTGACAAGGAAGTCTCAGCTTCATCCTCTGGAGAGAGAGCCAGCCCAGTGCCCTTTTGTACAATGAAAGCTATTCTCTCCCACTCACCATGCTCAAATGTCACCCTCTTTTCTCTGTTACTCCGTGCACAGTGCACTACAATACTTTCCTTCTCCAAACCTTCCCCCTCCTCCTGTCCCCCTTCCTTTACCCACATACCCTCCAACCTGCTGCTCTGCTCATTCCTCCTGGTCCTCTAGCTTCGGGTTACACACACACCTGATCCTCCGGTGTGCTGCTTCCTTACAAAGGTTGGGGATAGGTTACCTGGGCAGACCCACAGTGCTAGTATTGTGTCTGGGAAAAATTATCATCATTACATAACATCCCTGCCCCCACACACACACACACACACACACACACACACACACACACACACACACACACACACACACACACACACACACACACACACACACACACACACACACACACACACACACACACAAATGCAGAGGCTACAGTGTTGCGCATTGGAAATAAGTACATTTGCTCTGGCAAGGTATTTGTCTAACAGCAACCATCAACAACACAAGCTTCCGTGAAAGTCAGAATGAAAAAAAGACCAACCTGGAAAGTCCCGTAAAAAAAAATGTGAACAGGGAAACAGACAATGTGTGCTATGGGCCCTGTTCAAAATGTGTACACTATAAAGGGAATAGGGTGCTATTTGGGATGCAGCCTTAGAGGAAGTTCACAGCTACATAGGCCTATAGTAGTTTTGTTATTTTATTATGATCCCCATTAGCTGTTGCTAAAGCAGCAGCTACTCTTTCTGGGGTCCACACAAAACATAGATCATGACATAATAGAGAACATCAATAGACAAGAACAGCTCAAGGACAGAACTACATACATTTTAAAATGGCAGACATAGCCTACATATCAATACATGCACACAACATATCTAGGTCAAATAGGGGAGAGGCGTTGTGCAGTGAGGTGTTGCTGTATCTGGTATTTTTTAGCAGGTTTGCTGTTAATTTGAGCAATATAAGATGGAAGGGAGTTCCATGCAATAATAGCTCAATAAAGTACAGTACGCTTTATTAAAAAAAAATATATATATTTCACCTTTATTTAACCAGGTAGGCCAGTTGAGAACAAGTTCTCAGTTACAACTGCGACCTGGCCAAGATAAAGCAAAGCAGTGCGACAAAAAACAACAACACAGAGTTACACATGGGATAAACAAAAGTACAGTCAATAACACAATAGAAAAATCTATATACAGTGTGTGCAAATGGAGTAAGGAGGTAAGGCAATAAATAGGCCATAGTAGCGAAGAAATTACAATTTAGCAAATGAACACTGGAGTGATAGATGTGTAGATGATGATGTGAAAGTAGAAATACTGGTGTGCAAAAGAGCAAAAAAGTAAATAAGAACAATATGGGGATGAGGTAGGTAGTTGGATGGGCTATTTACAGATGGGCTACGTACAGCTGCAGCGATCTGTAAGCTGCTCAGATAGCTGATGCTTAAAGTTAGTGAGGGAGATATGAGTCTCCAACTTCAGAGATTTTTGCAATTCCTTCCAGTCATTGGCAGCAGAGAACTGGAAGGAAAGGTGGCCGAAGTAGGAGTTGGCTTTTGGGATGACCAGTGAGATATACCTGCTGGAGCGCGTGCTATGGGTGGGTGTTGTTATGGTGACATGTGAGATGAGATAAGGCGGAGCTTTACCTAGCAAAGACTTATAGATGACATGGAGCCAGTGGGTCTGGCGACGAATATGTAGCGAGGGCCAGCCGACGAGAGCATACAGGTCGCAGTGGTGGGTAGTATATGGTGCTTTGGTGACAAAACGGATGGCACTGTGATAGACTGCATCCAGCTTCCTGAGTAGAGTGTTGGAGACTATTTTGTAAATGACATCGCCTAGGTCGAGGATCGGTAGGCTAGTCAGTTTTATGAGGGTATGTTTGGTAGCATGAGTGAAGGTGTCACGATCGTCGTAATAACATTCGGACCAAGGCACAGCGTGATATGGGTTCCACATCTTTTTATTCGTGAAACGCAAAAAACAAGAAAAAAAGCAAACGATACGTGAAGCTATGGCGTGCTCACAGGCAACTACACATAAACAAGATCCCACAAAACACAGTGGGAAATGGCTGCCTAAATATGATCCCCAATCAGAGACAACGATAAACAGCTGCCTCTGATTGGGAACCATACCAGGCCAACATAGAAATAAAACAACCTAGATTACCCACCCTAGTCACACCCCGACCTAACCAAAATAGAGAATAAAAAGGCTCTCTATGGTCAGGGTGTGACAGAAGGAGGCTTTGTTGCGAAATAGGAAGCCGATTCTAGATTTAATTTTGGATTGGAGATGCTTAATATGAGTCTGGAAAGAGAGTTTACAGTCTAGCCAGACACCTAGGTATTTGTAGTTGTCCACATATTCTAAGTCAGAACCGTCCAGAGTAGTGATGCTAGTTGGGCAGGCGGGTGGGGGCAGCGATCGGTTGAAGAGCATGCATTTAGTTTTCCTAGCATTTAAGAGCAGTTGGAGGCCACAGAAGGAGTGTTGTATGGCATTGAAGCTCATTTGGAGGTTTGTTAACAGAGCCTTAGACATCAGTCTATCAGATGAGAAATCAATTTCCGATGATGATGATGAAGATTATCATCCACCTTCAGAGTTGGATGTTCCACCACAAGTGGCAGCTGAGCCTATGGACACAACTCCAGACAACCTATCAAACAAGAAATCCAAGATTTCACCAATGGGTAAGCCATGTGGTCCCAAATGCAAGAGGCAATGTACTCAGAATATTTCAGAGGGTAGGCAAAAGCAAATATGGGAAAAGTATTGGGAGATGAAGTATAAGGAGATGAGGACATGGATCTTCCACATGGTGGCACAGCAATCTAAGAAAAATATCACTGTTGGCGCTGACAGTTGACGCAGCAGGTCGTTTCTGTACCATCTTCCAAACCAGAGCGGTTCTGCACAACAGGTGTGCAAAGTGTTTTTTTTACAACATTGGGCTACCACCCCAAAAATGACAGGCTGATTGTCACGATGATGGGCAAGTCAATCACCACCAAACTGATTCCACCAAAGGATCCGAGGGGAAAGAAATCTTCAGCGAGCAAATTGAACATGAATCCAATCCTGCAACACATTGAGTCCTTCCATCCCCAAATCAACCACTACAGACAAGAGCCTGCCCCACATCGCCTCTACCTCCCTAGTGACGTCAATATTCGGTTCATGCATAATGACTACAAGGAGAAGAACAAAGATGCCAGCTATGGTTACGAGACCTATCGCAAGGCGGTAAAGGGAAGGAACATCAGCTTGTGAAGCTTGGAGAGGAGGAGTGCGAGCTCTGTTTGGTGCAGTGTCATCATCTGAAGATGGAGCACAGGGAGAATGAGGCCATGGAAACCCAAGCCTGCCAAGACAACAGCCATGCAGCACCTGAATTCACTATCACCAACCCCGACTGCATGCAATATAGGAAATATGAGGAACATAAAAAGTCTGCAGGGCAGAGCAGAAGCCATTACCAGGCTGATGCACAGAAAGATTGGCCTGAGGACTGGTCTGTGAGCAGCGTTGATATGCAAAAAGTCATCATGCTCCCTCGCATGCCAGGTGTGGAAACAGGCAACGATCCTTCTTGTGAACAATGCTATCCCGAGACATTCGCCACCATTGAAAATAAGTCTCAAAAGACGAAGAAAACAATCTCAGTGGTATGGCATGAAGGAACAGCTGGTCGGAAGGCAGAGGAGATTACTTCATTTTACGTAACAGCAATGGAGAGGGAGAGAGATGTCCAGCATGCAGTGTATTGGGTGGATAACTGCACTTCTCAAAACAAAAACTGGTGCCTCCTAACATCACTGGTGAGTGTTGTCAATGCTGACTCAACTTTGATGGAGGAGATCACCCTCAAGTTCTTCGAGCCAGAGCACACCTTCATGAGTGCAGACAGTTTCCACCATGGCGTGGAACAGGAGATGAAAGAACGACCAGGAAGTGTGGTGTACGACTTCGGGGACTGCCTCCATGTGGTCGCCACTTCCAACGCAGGCAAGGTGGAGGTGGTCGAAATGAAAAAGGAAAACATCCTGGCATGGAAAGCTGGCCATTCCATCGTCAAGCTGAAGAAGGCAGCAGCACCAAAGCTGGCAGAGATAGCTGAGATCCAGTTGAGGCGTGGATACAGGAGCCTCTTCTACATTCTTCCATGACGAAAATGACTTCAAAGAGCTTGACTTTTAAATGAAGAAAGTCGCTCTAGAGACACCTTCGACGCTACGTACACAGGATAGAGGGATAGAAGAGTCCAAGAAGATGGACATAATCACAAAGCTGTGTCCTCTGATGCCTGCAAATTGAAGGCAGTTCTGGAATGCCTGTGAACAGCATTGCTGAGGATGAGGAGTGATATGGAAGAGCACTGAAGAAGTTTTACTTAAAAATGAAATGTTACTTAAAAATGAAATGTACCTATTCAGCATTTTATCAATTGTAGCTAAATGTCATTTGTGTACTCTTATGAATATGAACATGTAAATATATTTAAAATGTATTCTTAAAGCTGTTATTTATTTATTAATTCAAAAGTGTCATTTGAAAAAATACTAATAAAATGTTTTTATTAGCAATCTCATGGTAATTTTTTTATCATTTGTATTACCCTATGTCATACTTCTATCATGTTCCATCATTATATATTACAAGACATGTAACCATTTCATGTAATTCAAACAATTGCAGTGCTGCTTTTCACATTTATTCTTATAACAAGACATGGGCTACTTGTCAAACACAGTATGTAATGTGACTGATGCAGAACCTACATCTCTATGTAAATGCAACTGGTATCTTAGTGGAAGACACAAAGGATGCAATGTCAACTCTTACACTGTCAGTAATTACAATGCTCTTGTATTAATAGCATAAATGAGAAGTATAGTAAACTAACAAATGAAAATGGCAGATACTGCTCTTTGCTTTGGTATTACCCTGCAATTTATAACATATCATGCCAAGGAAGAAGGCAGTAACTGCCGTTTAAGGGTCAAAGGTCATGTCAGAGGTCAGGGTCAACATGAATAAAAACAATTACTCATACTAAGGCAACAGATCTCCAATGATCTCCCTAGAATTAATTTGGCTGGACAATTAAGAAACTTTGAAGCCATTTTTCTCAGTTCCACGCTATGAGCAGTTACTGCCTTTTTGCTTGGGAGGGCAGTACAGACAGGGGTATGGTAGGGTGCGGATACAGTGGAGGTAAACCTAGGCACTGAGTGACGATAAGAGAGGTTGCATCTCTGGCGGCAATAGTTATGCTAGGTGAGGTCACCCCATGCGTGGGAGGTGGGACAAAAGAGGTATCTGAGGCACGTTGAGAGGGGCTAGCTCCACAGTAAAATAAAACAATTATAACTACCCTAAAACACAGTATACAAGGCATATTGACATTAGAGAGAGACATAAAGCGAGGCATAAAGCAATCACAGGTGTTGATTGGGAGAGCTAGCTAAGACAACAACGGGTAAGACAGCAACAGCTGAATCAGCTAAGACAACAACAACAGGTAAAATAGCGATGAATGGGGCCGACAGATAAACAAAATAAACTAAATGGAGTACCGTGATTAATGAACAGTCCAGCAGGCATCAGCTATGTAGCCAGGTGATCATAGGGCCCAGTGAACAGCAATAGATGAAACAGGGAAGTCGTTACTACGCTAGCAAGTGGGAGACATGCCGTTCATAAAGTTAGCAGGCCGGGGCTAGCAGAAGTGTCTTCACCAACGTCCGAAAAAGGCCGGTTGAGGGCACATCGGACGGAATTACGTCGGCAGACCAGTCGTGATGGATTGGCGGGGCTCCGTGTCGACAAAGGGTCCAGGCCAATTAGCAAAAGAGGTATTGTAGCTGGAGTAATTTATTTTGCTAGCCGGGAGATGCGCCTGGCTCGAGGCTAACTGGTGCTAGCTTCGGGACAAGGGCGTTAGCCACTATAGCCACTCGGTAGCAGCTAGCTAGTTGCGATGATCCGATGCAAAGGTCCAGAGCTTACGGCAGGAATCTGGCGATGTAGTGGCTTCTAG